>NC_091206.1:30539040-30784040 GCF_040958095.1 Procambarus clarkii | reverse complement strand
CACTGACCTGAGGACCGCCATAACCCCAGTGAGTGACCCCACACACTGACCTGAGGACCGCCGTAACCCCAGTGGGTGATCTCACACACTGACCTGAGGACCGCCGTAACCCCAGCGGGTGACCCCACACACTGACCTGAGGACCGTCGTGACCCCAGCAGGTGACCCCACACACTGACCTGAGGACTGCCGTGACCCCAGCGGATGACCCCACACACTGACCTGAGGACCGCCGTAACCCAGTGGGTGACCCCACACACTGACCTGAGGACCGCCGTAACCCCAGCGGGTGACCCCACACACTGACCTGAGGACCGTCGTGACCCCAGCAGGTGACCCCACACACTGACCTGAGGACCGCCATGACCCCAGCGGGTGACCCCACACACTGACCTGAGGACCGCCGTGACCCCAGCAGGTGACCCCACACACTGACCTGAGGACCGCCGTGACCCCAGCGGGTGACCCCACACACTGACCTGAGGACCGCCGTGACCCCCAGCTGGTGACCCCACACACTGACCTGAGGACCGTCGTGACCCCAGCGGGTGACCCCACACTGACCATGACTCTTCCTTATTAATAAAGGCCTCTACCAGGTAATTTATACACCTCAAGTGAGGTGTATATATAAGACATGTCTTAGAAATTTATATTAATAATTTGAATAAAGAAAAGTCTTAATTATCAGCCGTAGGAAGCTGCAGTATTATCCTGCTGTAATGACCTGTCATTGTGATCTCAGGTTATTACCAATTGTAAATAATAGCAGCAAATACCTGCGGTAATAACCAGAAGTAATAACCTTCTGTTAAAGTTTGACATAATACCTCGCCCTAATAAGCTCCAGTAATAACACATCATAATATCCTGACGCAACAACGTACACAATTTAACATCAAAGTTATTTCTGCACGTAATATCTTGCAGGAATAATAAAACACAGAAGCCTGTTGTAACACCCTGTATAACAACTTCCTCATTACTCCGTGCACCAGTAACCTGCCTTAACTAGCCTCACGTAACAACTTCCAGAAATAACCTCTCCCTAATATTCTGGTGTAACCAGCCTCAACAACCAGCCAGTGTTGATCAGACTTAACAATCAGTTGTAAAACTTCTCAAGTGACGTGTTATAATAACCCGCCTCACCAATGTCAGTCACCATCAATATCAATAAACAGCCAAGATAACAACCTGCTGTTATAACTTGAACTAAAACCCAACAATAATACCGTAATGTAATAATAACCTGTACCCACACAGTACCAGAGGGGTACCCCCACTAACCACTCAGTACCAGAGGGGTACCCACACTTACCACACAGTACCAGAGGGGTACCCACACTTACCACTCAGTACCAGAGGGGTACCCACACTTACCACACAGTACCAGAGGGGTACCCACACTTACCACTCAGTACCAGAGGGGTACCCACACTTACCACTTAGTACCAGAGGGGTATCCACACCACACAGTACCAGAAGGGTACCCACACTTACCACTCAGTACCAGAGGGGTATCCACACTAACCACTCAGTACCAGAGAGTACCCATACTTACCACTCAGTACCTGAGGGGTACCCACACTTACCACACAGTACCAGAGGGGTACCAACACTTACCACACAGTATTAAAGGGGTACCCACACTTACCACACAGTACCAGAGGGGTACCCACACTTACCACACAGTACCAGAGGGGTACCCACACTTACCACACAGTACCAGAGGGGTACCCACACTTACCACTCAGTACCAGAGGGGTACCCACACTTACCACTCAGTACCAGAGGGGTACCCACACTTACCACTCAGTACCAGAGGGGTACCCACACTTACCACTCAGTACCAGAGGGGTACCCACACTTACCACTCGGTACCAGAGGGGTACCCACACTTACCACTCAGTACCAGAGGGGTACCCACACTTACCACACAGTACCAGAGGGGTACCCACACTTACCACTCAGTACCAGAGGGGTACCAACACTTACCACACAGTACCAGAGGGGTACCCACACTTACCACTCAGTACCAGAGGGGTACCCACACTTACCACTCAGTACCAGAGGGGTACCCACACTAAACACTCAGTACCAGAGGGGTACCCACACTTACCACTCAGTACCAGAGGGGTACCCACACTTACCACACAGTACCAGAGGGGTACCCACACTTACCACTCAGTACCAGAGGGGTACCCACACTTACCTCACAGAACCAGAGGGATACCCACACTTGCCACTCAGTACCAGAGGGGTACCCACACTTACCACTCAGTACCAGAGGGGTACCCACACATACCACTCAGTACCAGAGGGGTATCCACACTTACCACACAGTACCAGAGGGGTATCCACACTTACCACACAGTACCAGAGGGGTACCCACACTTACCACACAGTACCAGAGTGGGTACCCACACCACACAGTACCAGAAGGGTACCCACACTTACCACTCAGTACCAGAGGGGTATCCACACTAACCACTCAGTACCAGAGAGTACCCATACTTACCACTCAGTACCTGAGGGGTACCCACACTTACTACACAGTACCAGAGGGGTACCAACACTTACCACACAGTACCAGAGTGGGTACCCACACCACACAGTACCTGAAAGGTACCCACACTTACCACTCAGTACCAGAGGGGTATCCACACTAACCACTCAGTACCTGAGGGGTACCCACACTTACTACACAGTACCAGAGGGGTACCAACACTTACCACACAGTATTAAAGGGGTACCCACACTTACCACACAGTACCAGAGGGGTACCCACACTTACCACACAGTACCAGAGGGGTACCCACACTTACCACACACTATCAGAGGGGGTACCCACACTTGCCACACAGTACCAGAGGGGTACAAACACTTTCCAAACAGTACCAGAGGGGTACCCACTGTTACCACACAGTGCCAGAGGGGTGCCCACACATACCACTTAGGACTAGGGGGGTATCCACACTTACCACATATAATCAGAGGGGTTACCTTGAGGTGATTCCGGGGCTCTGCGACCCAGTGGCCCGGTCGTCAACCAGGACTCCTGGTTGCTGGACTGGTCAACCAGGCTGTTGAACGCAGCTGCTCGCAGCCTGACGTATGAGTCACAACCTGGTTGATCAGGTATCCCTTGGAGATGTTTGTCAAGTTCTCTCTTGAACACTTTGAGGGGCCGGCCAGTTATGCCCCTTATGTGTAGTTGAAGTGTGTTGAACAGTCTCGGGCCTCTGATGTTGATAGAGTTCTCTCTCAGAGTACCTGTTGCACCTCTGCTCTTCAACGGGGGTATTCTGCACATCCTGCCATGCCTTCTGGTCTCATGTGATGTTATTTCTGTGTGCAGGTTTGGGACCATCCCCTCTACTATTTTCCATGTGTAAATTATTATGAATATCTCCCGCCTACTCTCCAGAGAATACAGGTTTAGGCTCTTTAGTTGGTCCCAATAGTTTAGATGTTTTACCGATTAAATTCTAGCAGTAAAGGATCTCTGCACGCTCTCCAGATCAGCAATTTCTCCAGCTTTGAAAGGGGCTGTCATTGTGCATTCCACTCTTAGAGAGCACAAGCGTTTTGAAACGTATCATCATCGGTATAGCATCTCTAGTGTGAAAGGTTCTTGTTATCCAACCTGTCATTTTTCTTGCAGTTGTGACGGCTACTTTATTGTGTTCTTTAAATCTAAGGTCTTCCGACATCAGTACACCCAGATCCTTTACATTGCCTTTCCGTTTAATGTTATGATTTGACACACAGTGCCAGAGGCTGAGTTTTGTACGTGGTTTCCATTTTTATATTTTAATTTTTTCCATAGCGCATGAGCTGGAACTTATCTTCGTTAAACACCATATTATTTTCTGTAGCCCATAGAAAGATCTGATTTACATCTGATTGGAGGTTTGCCGTGTCCTCTATGTTGTCTACTTTCATAAAAATCCTAGTGTCATCTACAAAGGATGATACCGTACTATAGGTTGAGTCCTTGTCTATGTCCGATATGAAAATGAGAAAAAGTACTGAAGCAAGCACAGTACCCTGGGGAACTAAGCTCTTCACGGTTGATGAGCTGGATTTTATTTTGTTGACTATTACACATTGTGTTCCGTTAGTCAGGAAATTGTAGATCCATCTGCCTATTTTTCCAATAATTCTTTTTGAACGCTTTTTATGTGCAATATCACCATGGTTACATTTATCAAAAGCTTTTGCGAAATCTGTGTAAATTACACCAGCGTAATGTACCAACACTTACCAAACTGTACCAGAGGGGTATCCAAACTTACCACACAGGATCAGAGGGGGTACCCACACTTACCACAGAGTACCAGAGGGGTACCCACACTTACTACACAGGTCCAGAGGGGTGCCCAAACTTACCACACAGTACCAAAGGAGTACCCACACTTACCTCACATGGCCAGAGGGGTACCAACAATTACCACACAGGACCAGAGGGTTACCCACACTTACCACACAGTACCAGAAGGGTACCCATACTTCCCACACAGTACCAGAGGGGTTACCAACACTTATCATACAGTCCAGATGGGTACCCACACTTACCACACAGTACCAGATGTTACGTCTCGTCCACACAGCTCGTTGAACTACAGAGGTAATTATTGGCGTTATTTAGGGGGCAATCCAATAATCCCTGTTTCTAAATATGTTCAACCAGAGTGTCTCATAAGGCCGTACCATAGAAAGAATATTTCACAAGGTTATATAATAAAACATGCACGTAAAAATATATATATCAAATTAATTATACTATTATCACAATTAATCATATGGCACAATAAGATACTGTAATATAATAATGGAGCTCGCCAGATAATGATATCTACCACGACAAATTGCAGAAAAACCAACAAACACTTATCAGACCAGTTATCTCCATGACGGCTTCCACCTAAGTAACTTTTACTGGCGTCAGAGCCTCCACCTTCCGCCACCATCAACATGACAAGTGGAAAATTTATTTAAATTTATTTTAATTAAAGGAGCAATGTAATCGTGCTATATAAACATAAGATGAAATAAAATATAAATTGTAATATTCAAATGATTAAAAAATACATGTATATATAAAGCAAATATATATATGGTAAATAATAAAGAGGAAGCAACTGGCAGCTACACAAGTACAACATTTCCAGGAAGTTGACCAGGCCAGCACACGTCTAATACCTGTGACTATATATCTCGCACCAGGCTCCCCTATGTTGCCAAACTATAGGACAATTTCAAAAGTATATATATAAATGTAAATTCATTTAAGAAATAAAACATAATAAATTTTATATTGAGTTAATTAATGTGAGAATCCATTAAATAGGGAAATGTAACACACTTCCACCTCCGAGGAAAAAATACAATTGCTTGAAGAACAATGGCATTTTTTCTGAAAGTAAGAATGTATCAAATAAAATGCCACTTAAAAATAACATATCTCATTCATGGTACATCATACACAAAACTCCTGGATAAGGCATCAGAGATTACATTCTGTCTTCCAGGAATATGCCTAATCTCTACATTAAATTCTTGTAAAAATAAAGACCAACGAAGAATTCTTTGGTTCTTGATTTTCATCATATTAATGAATACAGGGGAATTGTGATCAGTATACACTAGCACTTTATTAATTTAAAGTTAAGTTTCAAATTTCTTAAAAGATAAAATTAGACCTAGGGCCTCTTTTTCTACCACTGAATAGTTTTTCTGTGCTGCATTAATTTTTCTGGAATAATAATACACGGGATGTTCAATGTTATCTAGACGCACTTGTACAAGAACAGCACCTATTCCCAAGTCTGATGCATCAATATGCAGGATAAAAGGTCTGTCATATTGATGGATGGCAAGAACAGGTGACGTTGATAGTATGCCCCTTAAGTTCTGAAATGAGTTCTGGGAATCTTGTGTCCACTTAAACTTCACTTGCTAACGCAACAAATTGGTCAATGGGGAAGCACCTGGAGAAAAGTTCTTACAGTACCGCCTGTAGTAAGCACACATACCAATAAATCTTTGAACTCCCTTTTTACTGGTTAACACTGGGTAGTCCAAAATGGATTGTATCTTATCTTGTAAAGGACGTATCTTACCCTGTCCAACTTCATGTCCAAGATAGATTATAGTAACCTTTTCTCAATTACACTTGTTAATATTCACTGTTAAATTTGCCCTTTGCAACACTGTAAATAATTGCTTAAGGTTTGACAAATGGTCTGCCCAATTCTTACTATACAAGACTATATCTTCATGGTAGGGCCCTGCAACCTGGCACATCCTTGAGTAAGAAATTCATGAGTTTTTGAAAAGTGGCTGGTGCATTTCTCACACCAAATGGCATTACGTTAAATCCATATGCACCATTAGGTGTAATAAAGGCTGCTACTTCTCTAGCATAATCAGTTAAACAAATTTGATAATAGCCTTTAGTTAAATCAAGTTTACTCACATAATTAGCATGCCCTATTTGATCAATACATTCCTCTCAAAGTGGTAATGGAAATACATCAAGTGTTGGACTTGTTCAACTTACGATATTCACACAGTACCAGAGGGGTTATCTTGAGATGATCTCGGGGCTCAGTATCCCCGCGGCCCGATTCTCGACCAGGCCTCCACACCAAGGAAGCTGACTAACTCCCAGGTACCTATTTACTGCTAGGTAACAGGTGCATCAGGGTGAAAAAACTCTTCCCATTGTCTCTCGCTGGGGCCCGTGATCACACCCAGGATCAGGCGTCCAGTGTTCTGTCCGCTCAGCCATCGGCTCACCGAACCGGGGTATCCACACTTACCACACAGTACCAGAGGGGTACCCACACTTACCACAAAGTACCTGAGGGGTACCCACACTTACCACACAGTACCAGATGGGTACCCACACTTACCCCCAGTAACAGAGGGGTACCCACACTTACCACACAGTTCCAGAGGAGTACCCACACTTACCACAAAGTACCAGACGGGTACCCACACTTACCACACAGTACCAGAGGGGTACCCACACTTACTCCCCAGTACCAGAGGGGTACTCACACTTACCACACAGTTCCAGAGCGGTACCCACACTTACCCCCCAGTACCAGAGGGTACTCACACTTACCACACAGTTTTTTTTTATTATTATTATTTTATACCACAGACGTGGCCACACATTTACAATGCTAACCGGCATATATACATTTTCTTCTGTCTTCCATGGACAGGGTTAGAGAAGTGGTAAACATATAGTTCAAGGGTTTATTGAACACTCAACCACAGAAGGTGATTCTGTGCTTTTAAAATGCTAAGCTAACCTACATACGTAAATACATAGATACACAGATTTATGTATGCCCTACATAAAGTGTTAGATGTGTCTTTTACATAGTGTCATTAATGTACATTCACAAAGGTGAAATGTAATTCTGATCAGCTTCCATATATACTTTATACCCATACATATACATACACACACACACACATATACATACATATATACACACATACATGCATTCACATACATTTGTCTCATTTACTCTGACAGGGTGAGATTTTAGCTGGTAAAGAAACTAGTGTGCAATTAAGCACTTAATCACTGAAGGTGATGAAGGTGCTTTTACAAGCTCAGGTTATATAGTTACATCATATATATACATTGTATGATTGATATATTACATGGTCAATCTTGGATACAAGTCCAATATATCATCAAACTTACCACACAGTACCAGAGGGGAACCCCACACTTATCACACAGTACCAGAGGGGTACCCACACTTACCACATAGGAACAGGGGGGTACCCACACTTACCACACTGTTCCTCAGGGTGGTACCCACACTTACCACACTGTTCCTCAGGGTGGTACCCACACTTACCATACAGTACCAGAGAGGTACCCACACTTACCAAACAGTATCAGAGAAGTACCCACACTTACCCATAGTACCAGAGGGGGTTACCCACACTTAACACACAGTATCAGAGGGGTACTAAAACTTACCACACAGTACCAGAGGGGTACCCACTCTTACCACTGTAAAATAGAGAGGTACCCAGACTTACAACACAGTACCAGAGGTGTACCCACACTTACCGCAGGAAAACAGAGGGGTACCCACACATACAACACAGTACCAGAGGGGTACCCATACTTACCACAGTAAAAGAGAGGGGTACCCACGCTTACAACACAGTACCAGAGGATACCCACACTTACTGCACAGTACCAGAGGGGTAACCACATTTACCACACAGTACCAGAGGAGTACCCACACTTACCGCACAGAACCAGAGGGGTACCCCACACTTACCACACAGTACCAGAGGGGTACCTACACTTACCATACTGTACCAGGGGGTACCCGCACTTACCACACTGTACCAGAAGGGTACCCATACTTACCACACAGTACCAGAGGGGTGCCCACACTTACCACGCAGTATCAGAGGGGTACCCACACTTACCACACAATATTAGAGGAGTACCAACACTTACCACACTGTACCAGAGGGATTCTCAAACTTACCACACAGTTCCACAGAGGGGTACCCTCACTTACCATAGTACCAGAGCGGGGTTACCTTGAGGTGCTTCTGGGCTTTGCGTCCCCGCGGCCCGGTCGTCGACCAGGTCTCCTGGTTGCTGAACTGATCAACCAGGCTGTTTGACGCGGCTGTTCGCAGCCTGACGTATAAGTCACAGCCTGGTTGATCAGGTATCCTTTGGAGGTGTTTGTCAAGTTCTCTCTTCAACACTGTGAGGGGTCGGCCAGTTATGCCCCTTATGTGTAGCGGAAGCGTGTTGAACAGTCTCGGGCCTCTGATGTTGATAGAGTTCTCTCTCAGAATACCTGTTGCACCTCTGCTTTTCAACGGGGGTATTCTGCACATCCTGCCATGTCTTCTGGTCTCATGTGATGTTATTTCTGTGTGCAGGTTTGGGACCAGCCCCTCAATTATTTTCCACGTATAGATTATTATGTATCTCTCCCGCTTGCGCTCAAGGAAATACAGATTTAGGCTCTTTAGTCGGTCCCAGTAGTTAAGATGTTTTACTGAGTGGATTTTAGCAGTAAAGGATCTCTGCACGCTCTCCAGGTCAGCAATTTCTCCAGCTTTGACAGGGGCTGTCATTGTGCAGCAGTACTCCACTCTAGAGAGCCCAAGCGTTTTGAAAAGTATCATCATCGGTATAGCATCTCTCGTGTGAAAAGTTCTTGTTATCCAACCTGTCATTTTTCTTGCAGTTGTGACGGCTACTTTATTGTGTTGTTTAGAGGTAAGGTCTTCCGACATGAGTACACCCAGATCCTTTACATTGCCTTTTCGTTCTATGTTATGATTTGCCTGAGTTTTGTACGTGGTTTCCGTTTTTATATTTTCAATTTTTCCGTAGCGCATGAGCTGGAACTTATCTTCGTTAAACACTATATTATTTTCTTTAGCCCATAGAAAAACCTGATCTACATCTGATTGGAGGTTTGCCGTGTCCTTTGTTGCCAACTCTCATGAAGATCCTAGTATCATCTGCAAAGGATGATACAGTGCTATAGGTTGTGTTCTTGTCTCTATGTCCGATATGAGGATGAGAAAAAGTACTGGAGCAAGCACAGTACCCTGGGGGACTGAGTTCTTCACGGTTGACGGGCTGGATTTTATTTTGTTGGCTATTACACATTGGGTTCTGTTAGTCAGGAAATTGTAGATCCATCTGCCTATTTTTCCGGTAATTCCTTTTGAACGCATTTTATGTGCAATAACACCATGGTTACATTTAGCAAAGGCTTTTGCGAAATCTGTGTAAATTACATCAGCGTTTTGTTTGTCTTCCATAGCATCTAATGCCATATCATAGTGGTCCAGCAACTGTGACTGGCAAGAGCGCCCTGTTCTGAAACCATGTTGTCCGGGGTTATGGAGATGCTGTGATTCCATGTATTTTGTGATCTTACTTCTTAGCACTCTCTCAACATTTTTAATGATGTGCGATGTTAGTGCTATCGGTCTGTAATTTTTTGCCTCTGCCTTATTTCCTCCTTTATGGAGTGGTGCTATCTTCGCTGTTTTTAGTATGTCAGGGATAACGCTAGTATCTAGGCTTTGTCTCCACAGAATGTGAAGGGCCCGCGATAGTGGTTTTTTACAGTTCTTGATGAATATGGAGTTTCAAGAATCCGGGCCTAGTGCAGAGTGCATAGACATACTGTTTATGGCTTCTTCAAAATCCAGTGGGGATAGGGTGACGTCTGATATATGATTTGATGTTGGTATCATATCCATGAAGAGTGCATAGGCATACTGTTTATGGCTTCTTCAAAATCCAGTGGGGATAGGGTGACGTCTGATATATGATTTGATGTTGGTATCATATCCATGAAAAAAATTGCGTGTTTTTATACCCTGGATGTTGGCATATATAAATGATGTTATCGTGTTAGTGGAAGTGCTGGATGCTTTACTTGGTGTTAATATCTGAGGCTCTGGTAAGGAGGCCACTGTTTGCGTCCTCTCTAGCATTTGACCGAGTTGGTGGTAGAGTCTGGTCATTATTAGCCATGCTTCTCCTCCTCCTCTTGCTAAAAAATTATCCCGGTCGATGGAGTAGTGTCTGTTTTCATAGTGGTAGGCTGTCGGTTTTACTCGCCTGGTACCTCTTATATGAAAAGCTGGACATTCAGCATAGAAGCACTCTTTCCTGTCCAAAGAGTTCTTGCAAATTTATGGGTGAAAATAATCACAGCTTTTGGTACATTTACCTGTATTGAGGAGGTTTCTGCACTATCTAGGGTGATCGTATGTACATGTTCCATTTATTCTTCCCGATTCCCCATGCTTACATGTAGCCCATTTGTAATACCAGCAGATTTAGGGGCCTTGTTTTGTTTGTTTCCCTTTGCCAGGGACCGTATTCGTTTGCCTTGTTCGGATTGAATGTAGACACAGTAGTCGCTTCTGTATATATTTATTGACCAAGACAACAAGGTATATATCTGGCCAACCGAGGTCCACCTTACTCTGGGTCTGAGAGAGAACTGAGGCTGCTGGGAGCATGGCTTGATGCTCCTCTGTCTGGCATGACGTCAGAGGTCTACTTGCCTGTGATTGGTTACATTTCAACTGACAGAATTTGAGTATAACACCGCTCGGACACGCTACCAAGTCGACGTCCCTTGTCGACAAAAAAAAAATCATCATAATAGGTGAAAATCATGGTAACAAGCTTTGATTAAACCAGAGTATTAAGAACATGTGAATGTCTACTGATCAGATATGAACAATACAACTCAAGGTATTGCATAAACAAAATTATTGACATGTGTCAATGGCATGTGCTTGAAAACCATACAAAATTAAACAATTATTACATTAATGGAACAAAGTTCTGGCCTAACAACCACAAATGAATTTCAAGACAGATAATGATTTTTTTTTTCCCGAAATATACAATATATTTACAAGACCAATGTACAATATATTTACAAGCTATATTCAAGACCTGGATCAAGAAGACTAACATCTGCGTGATAGCAGTCAGGATTCACTGGCCTCAATGTGGTTGCTAGAACAATAATAACTCTTATGACAAGCACTGTAAAAATACAAATGGTAGTAGACTTAACAATGGCATCTAATTTATAACAAAATAAAGTTGAGAAAAACTATACATTATATATAATGGTAATAATAAGACACATGTGGTGGAAATACTGCAAATGATTTTTTTTTTTCAAAACAAACAGAATTACTGCAGAGTGCATTCAATTATAAATTCTGCGGATATCTACACCTAGCTCATCCAGAGCACTATACAACTCTGGCTCTGACTGAAGGTCCGGAACAGATAAAACTTCATGTGACAAACTATCATCTTGAGAGATATCCTCGTTAACATCTAGCCAATGGACATGTGGTGAGTGCACGGTTGAAACGAGAGGTCTAGATCTAAGATTATAATTGCTAGTATGGGGTTGCGGAACATCCAGTGGTCTGTCAACCACAGAAGGTGGTGTCAGAGTAGGAGTATCTGTCTGGGTAAGTTCATTGTCATCTTCCTCATCAGTCTCGTCAACAGTCATTTTAGCTAACTTCATATGGTCTAAATGTTCATTTATATACTCTCCTGTTAACACTTTCTTAAGTCTGTATTTGTTACCTTTAATAAGCTCGATTACCTTATATGGACCCAAAAATTTCTTAGTTAACTTATACATAGGACCAGACCTGTGTTGGTTAAGTATCATTACTACAGATCCAATAGTTATTTTACTGGGTTTAGCTCGTGCATTCCTTGCTAGAGTGAACTCGGCTGTTGCTTTGGACAGTTGTTCTCGTATTTTCTTGAATACTAGTTGCATTTGTCTACGCTTCACTTGAACAAAATCATCTACGTTATATAAGGGAGTAGGAGGTACGTTAATCAATTCATTAGGGAGGATCTTATCTGTACCATAAAGAATAGCGTGAGGTGTGTCACCTGTAGAAACATTAATTGAAGAATTTATAGCACACTGAATTAAGGGTATAAAATCATCCCAATTGTTGTTATCAAAATTCAACGTGACTCTCAAGGCATCTAACACTTTCCTGTTAGTACGTTCAGCTAGTCCATTACTTGCCGGATTATAAGGCATGATGCTACATTTTTTTATGTTATATAAATCACACAAGCTAGTTAGAATACTATTTCTGAATTCTGGACCATTATCTGAAAGGATTACTTTAGGCATACTATATCTACAATTTATTTGGTCATGGAATGCGCTAGCTATGGTTTCTGCTGTTTTGTTCGGGATAGTTCGCAAAACCGTAAAAAATTATCGACCATTACAAGCAAATGTTTGTTCCCTTTCTCTGTTTCCGCAAAATTTGTCAATAAATCCATCGATATTCGTTCCCAAGGAGCTTTAGTTGCTGGGTACACCTGAATTGGATTAGGTCCTGAAACATGTCCCTTGTGCTGTAAACAAGTTAAACATCTGTCAACATAATGAGCAATCTCCTTAGCCATTTTTGGCCAAAAATATTTCAATCGACCTTGTTGCAGTGTACGATCCTTTCCTGGATGTGCACTTGCAGGAGCATCATGGATAATTTTTAACACAGTTGGTACCAAGACAGCTGGAACAACTAACTGACAACATTTCCTCGGGGCTGTCCCTAGCTTTACTACTCTACACAGTAAATTGTCCAACATAACTAGTTCTTTCAATGGTACTGGCGGTTTATGAATCGGGCGAGTGTCTTGCTTAGTCAAAAATTTAATGACGGGTGCCCATGTGGGGTCTTGTCTTTGTTCCGTTTCTACTACTGTAGCATCTAATGCTGGGTAATTTAACTGAATCGCAGCTACGTGTCGAGAAAACGCATCGGCTACAACATTTTGCTTTCCTGGAATATAACCAAATGTGGGATTGAATTCTTGAATTGTGAGCAAATATCTAGCAAACTTTCCAACTGGATTCTTATTTTTGAACAAGGGAATTAATAGTTGGTGATCTGTAAGAACATGAACTGGGTAATTATAAATTGTATCCTTGAAATGTTTAAGTGCCCAGACAACTGCCAAGGCTTCTCGTTCTGTTGCACTATAATTTTTCTCTTCTTTAGATAATGTGCACCTAGCATAAGCTATTGCGTGATCTCTGTGACCTTCTGTTTGAAGTAATGCAGCGCCTAGACCTATGTCACTAGCATCTGTAACCAACGTAAAAGATTTAGAAAAATCTGGGTACCTAAGGACAGGTGACGAAATCAAGGCTGCTTTGAGTTTTTTGAATGACTGATCCTGGGCCTCTCCCCAAACAAAGGGTTCATCTTTTCTTTGCAACTTGTAAAGCGGAGCGGCTATAATAGAGAAACCAGCAATAAATGAACGATAAAATCCTACAAGACCTGTGAACTGTCTTACGGCTTCTGCGGTACGAGGTGTTGGAAAATCACGGGCAGCATTAATTTTTGATTTATTCAATGTAATACCTGAAGGTGTAACTGTATGACTTAGGAAATTAATCTTTTGCTTTAAAAATAAACATTTTGCAAGCTTTATTTTTAAATTAGCTTCAGCGAGCTTTGCAAGTACTTTCTCAAGGTTCTGGAAATGAGTCTGAACATCTTGCGACATGATTATGAGATCATCAAGGTAAACTAAAAGCGTACTTCCTATCAATCTACGAAATAGATTTGTCATGAGCCGTGAAAAGGTTATTGGACTACTACGCAAACCAAACGGCATTCTTTTGAAATGAAAATGACCATTGGGAGTACTAAAGGCTGTCAATTGTTTACTTTCCTCATCAAGGGGGATTTGCCAGAATCCCTGCAACAAATCTAACGTTGAGAATACTTTGTTTCGACCAATACTTTGCAACAAATCATTGAGAACTGGAAGTGGGAAACGATCAGGTATTGTTACTCTGTTAAGCTTGCGGTAATCGATTACAGGTCTCCAAGTCCCATCTCGCTTTGGTACAAGAATCAATGGAGCGTTCCATGGCGAATTACTCAATTCAATTACATCACTCTGTAACATTTCCTCTACAAGTCTATCTGCTTCTGCTCTCTGAGAATGGGGAAGATGGTAAGCTGGTACATAAATAGGCGTAGTTCCTTGTTCAAGGGGAATTTTATGTGTAATAAGAGGAGTGAGACCTAATTTTTCTCCTGGTAGAGCAACAACAGCTCTATTCTTGTTCAAAATTTCCAAAAGCTGAGCCACAGAGTCAGGAAAATCAGTAGGACTGAGGTGTTGCGCTTGCAACTCTGGCTGAGATCCCTGTTCTCCTGGTGTGAGTGTACAAACAGTATGATCCATGGAGACATCATCCACAACTCGCACCGGTAACGAGTAATGGGCAAAATCTACAACATGGGTACCAGACTGGAGATAGATATCGGCATTACTTGTGTTTGCGATAAATAATGTGACGGTACCATCCTGCACTGTGTGCCAGGAGGGTTCAACAAATGTACCATTCACTTTACATGTTTCACTTTCCGCAATCACATCCGACAACTCAGGCACTCCCTGAACCTTAACTCTTATTCTGGTGAGAGAATGAGGGTGTAGCACAGTGTCAGTAGCCATGGAACCACTGACTTCAGAGATGGAAGCTGCCAGGCGAGCGAGACAACGAGAATCCGTTAGGGCGTCTCCTTCCAGAAAGTCCCGATACTCATTCTCCTTAACAACTGCACAACTACTATGCTTCAATCGAGTGCCCGTTTTCTCGGGTATGCTACCACGACAATGATCTGGCAACCCTACGCTAGCAAGGCGGGTGTCAACAAAATTAACGTAATCTGATTGAAGGTTGAACTCGTGGCCCTGTCGATACATGCTACACAAGGGTATGATATGGTCTTTGATACTTATGTTCCAACGATGGGGAAACAATGCAATATTTTCATCAATCATGGTGTACAGACCTAAGAGAATGTCTCAAGGAAAATGAATAATGTCAACAACTAAACATGTTATAGACAATGTGACATCATTGAACTTGAGTGGGAGGTCAATTTCACCCTGAACTTTTACTTTATTTCCTGAAATACCACTTAGAAAAGGTATGTGTGACTGTTTTAAAATAGTAGGGTGCTTACTCTCAATGTCTCTAAGAGCCGAGAGCTTGACAATATTAATTTTTGCACCTGATTCAAGAAAAACCTTTAAAACTCTACCATGTACAATGGCTGAGACAAGGGGACCATCACTTGAGACTGGACAAGTTACTACTTTTGACTTATGTTGTCTGGGATATCTGCGTCTTGTTTGTGTCAAATTTACTGTGGATCCGTCAACATCTACAACTGGTCTAGAGTCAGTGTCCTCCTCTGTCAAGTGTCCAAATCTATTTTGGGTAGCTACTGAATACACAGGGAGGGCACTAGGATTGTCTAGCTTGAATTGGTTAGCGGATGGCCTTGGGGGTTTCCCGACGACATGGAGTGAACATTCTGAGCTCCAGCATTCTATGACTGAGCATTATAATTTGAAGTTGCATTATAGCTGGGCTGGGAGTTGTAATTACGAGAGTTCTGATAATGTCTTGGACGCTGTGAGCCTCGCCAAGACTGACCATGGGAGTTACGAGGTGGAGATGTCCTTTGCCTAGCTCTACAATCCGCAGTGTGGTGACCAACTTGTTTATGGTATTTGCAATATGGTAGCCTAGAATGATTAGATTGACGCGGGGACCGAGAGAATTGTCTAGGAGGTGATGATCTAGGGGCGGACCAACAGTCCCTTGCGAGGTGGTTACTCTTACCACAATGCCAACATGAGGGAGTGGATGGTTGTGGACTATGGCGTTTCGGCAATTTATGAGGTGGCGAATTTGACTGGGGGCTACGAGCATGGGTACGCTTCTGCGACCAAGAGTTTTGAGAATTCGTGGGAGGATGCTGAGAGCTTGTTACTACATTTACAGTATCAGAGGGTGGCAACAGTTGAGCACTTCGGGGAGCTAGTTTATCGGCGGCATTGTTAATAGCCTCAAACACTTCACCAATTTCATGTTTAACACCAAAATTTTGTTGCTCAACGATTGGTTTAGTATGCTCGGGGGCAAAATGCATTAAAGTACCAAATGCTATCATTTTGGCCATAGCCTCAGGGGACAGATTATTGTCTTTATCTAACCAAGTCGAATTATTCATAGCAGACACTAAGGCATAAAGATACTGATCGAGACGGCTAGTAAACGCATTAAACGATTCACCAGGCTGCATGGTGGCATTGGCAATTTTCTTGACTAACCTATATGGGTCGAGGTCTCCTTTATTAACAAAGCGACGGCAAAAGAAATCCTTAAATTCAGGCCAAGACTGGAGGCTAACAATGGCTTTCTCATCAACAACAAAACGTGCATCACCTTTGGCTGTGTCCACGGCTGACCGTGCAATTTCTAAGTATTCGGCATCAGTAGGCTTAGAAAAACGTGCAACTGTTTTCGCTTCAACCTTACTAAACCATGATTCTAATAAACGCGATTCCCCAGCAAAAAGAGGAATAGCCATTTCCTGAGCTGATCTCTGGCCATTGGGACGAGCAACTGTTCCCATTGATTCTGAAGGGGTTTCAACAGTGGTAGGCATTGTCACAGCTGTGGAAGTAATATTTGAACGCAGATTATAATTAAGTGCACCTGGCATCAGAAATAGTATACACAAAAATAAACACACAAAAAAATATCAACGTAAAGTAAAAATGTAAACATACCAGACATACCAGACAGTACCAAAGGGGTACCCATACTTACCACACAGTACCAGAGGGGTATCCACACTTTCCACACAGTACCAGAGGGGTACCAACACTTATACAGTACCATAGGGGTACCCAGACATACCAGACAGTACCAGAGGGGTACCCATACTTACCACACAGTACTAGAGGGATACCCACACTTACCACACAGTACCAGACGATACCCACACTTACCACACCGTACCAGAGGGGTACCCACACGTAACAATCATTACAAGAGAGGTACCAACACTTATACAGTACCATAGGGGTACCCACACATACCAGACAGTACCAGAGGGGTACCCATACTTACCACACAGTACTAGAGAGATACCCACACTTACCAAACAGTACCAGAGGATACCCACACTTACCACATTGTACCAGAGGGGTACCCACACTTACCACACAGTACCAGAGGGATACCCACACTTACCACACAGTACCAGAGGGGTACCCACACTTACCACACAGTACCAGAGGGTTACCCCACACTTGCCACACAGCACCAGAGGGGTACCCACACTTACCACACAGTACCAGAGGGGTATCCACACTTACCCCACATTACCGAAGGGGTACCCACACTTACCACTCTGTACCAGATTGGGTACCCATACTTACCACACAGTACCAGAGGGGTACCCACACTTGCCACACATTACCAGAGGGGTACCCACACCACATAGTACCAGAGTGGGTACCCACACTTGCCACACAGTACCAGAGTGGGTTCCCACACTTACCACACAGTACCAGAAGGGTACCCACACATACCTCACAGTACAAGTGGGGTACCAACTCTTACCACACTGCACCAAATTGGGTACCCACACTTACCACACTGTACCAGATTGGATACCCACACTTACCACACTGTACCAGATTCGGTACCCACACTTACCACACAGTACCAGAGGGGTACCCACACTTATACAGTACCAGAGTGGGTACCCACACTTACCACACAGTACCAGAGGGGTAGCCACACTTACCACACAGTACCAGAGGGGTACCCACACTTACCACACAGTACCAGAGTGGGTACCCACACTTACCACACAGTACCAGAGTGGGTACCCACACCTACCACATAGTACCAGAGTGGGTACCCACACTTACCACACTGTACCAGATGGGTACCCACACTTACCACACAGTACCAGAATGGGTTCCCACACTTACCACACTGTACCAGAGGGGTACCCACACTTACCACACAGTACCAGAGTGGGTACCCACACAGTACCAGAGGGGAACCCACACTTGCCACACAGTACCAGTGGGTACCCACACATACCACACAGTACCAGAAGGGTACCAACACTTACAACACAGTACCAGAGTTGGTTATCTTCAGGTTATCTTGAGATGGTTTCGGGGCTTTTTAGTGTCCCCGCAGCCCGGTCCTCGACCAGGCCTCCACCCCCAGGAAGCAGCCCGTGACAGCTGACTAACACCCAGGTACCTATTTTAATGCTAGGTAACAGGGGTATAGGGTGAAAGAAACTCTGCCCATTGTTTTTTGCCGGCGCCTGGGATCGAACCCAGGACCACAGGATCACAAGTCCAGCGTGCTGTCCGCTCGGCTGACCGGCCCACACTTACTTACCACACAGTACCAGAGTGGGTACCCACACTTACCACACAGTACCAGAGTGGGTACCCACACTTACCACACAGTACCAGAGTGGGTACCCACACTTACCACACAGTACCAGAGTGGGTACCCACACTTACCACACAGTACCAGAAGGGTACCAACACTTACCACACAGTACCAAAGTGGGTACCCACACTTACCACACTGTACCAGAGGGGTACCCACACTTACTACACAGTACCAGTGTGGGTACCCATACTTACCACACAGTACCAGAGTGGGTACCCACACATACCACACAGTACCAGAGGGGTACCGACACATACCACACAGTACCAGAGGGGTACCCACACTTACCACACAGTACCAGAGGGGTACCCACACTTACCACACTGTACCAGAGGGGTACCCACACTTACCACACTGTACCAGAGGGGTACCCACACTTACCACACAGTACCAGAGGGGTACCCACACTTACCACACTGTACCAGAGGGGTACCCACACTTACCACACAGTACCAGAGGGGTACCCACACTTACCACATAGTACGTTGCGCGTTGTTCAGCGTGCACACACTGTTGCGGAGCGTTGTTCAGCGTGCTCACACTGTTGTGGAGCGTTGTTCAGCGTGCTCACACTGTTGTGGAGCGTTGTTCAGCGTGCTCCCACTGTTGTGGAGCGTTGTTCAGCGTGCACACACTGTTGTGGAGCGTTGTTCAGCGTGCACACACTGTTGTGGAGCGTTGTTCAGCGTGCACACACTGTTGTGGAGCGTTGTTCAGCGTGCACACACTGTTGTGGAGCGTTGTTCAGCGTGCACACACTGTTGTGGAGCGTTGTTCAGCGTGCACACACTGTTGTGGAGCGTTGTTCAGCGTGCACACACTGTTGTGGAGCGTTGTTCAGCGTGCACACACTGTTGTGGAGCGTTGTTCAGCGTGCACACACTGTTGTGGAGCGTTGTTCAGCGTGCTCACACTGTTCTGGAGAGTTGTTCAGCGTGCTCACACTGTTCTGGAGAGTTGTTCAGCGTGCTCACACTGTTCTGGAGAGTTGTTCAGCGTGCTCACACTGTTGTGGAGAGTTGTTCAGCGTGCACACACTGTTGTGGAGCTGTATTTCGTACAACTCGAACAACGGAATACACCTTTCGTGTAGATGCTGAGCAACAAGATGATTGCTTGTGTGAGTCGCAGCATCCATCACCTGTCAAATGTTGAATGTTGTGATCACATTGGTTTCCCCCTAAATCCCAACCAATTAGCGCCTGCAGGACACGCTAAGACGTCTCCACTTTACTATGCATCTTAACCGAAAGATTCTCCGATGTAAATTTGTCTTTGTGCGGGGCTGTAATGTTTCCAATTATTGAAAGCGAACAATAACTGCAAGTATTATAAGTTTAGATTGAGTAGAGAGATGGGTAAATACGGGATTAGAAGTTTGATTTGTTGAATTATGGAATACGTTGCCAAGAATTATAAAGATGCGAGGTGGGTAGATTGTTTACAGAAGAGGTTAGACAAGCGAATGAGTGATTGTGGGATTGTAAAAATAGGATCTACCTTCCATGGGGACCCAATAGGCCTTCTGCATTTTCCCCTAAAGGCAGGGTCCAAGAGCTAAGAGCTAGATTCTTCTTACACAAGTACTGCAGAGAGAATATCTGTCGGGGGTCGTAGTCATAAGGGCCCGGGTTCGATTCCTGGCCGAGATAGAAACCAAAGGGCAGTGTTTGTCACCTCATGTTCCTGTTTACGAGGAGCAATTAAATAGGGGCCTGGGAGTTAGACAGCAGCTACGGGCTGCTTTCTGGGAAAATATGTGTGTACTCACCTAGTTGTACTCACCTAGTTGTGTTTGCGGGGGTTGAGCTCTGGCTCTTTGGTCCCGCCTCTCAACCGTCAATCAACAGGTGTACAGATTCCTGAGCCTATCGGGCTCTGTCATATCTACACTTGAAACTGTGTATAGAGTCAGCCTCCTCCACATCACCCCCTAATGCATTCCATTTGTCAACCACTCTGACACTAAAAAAGTTCTTTCTAATATCTCTGTGGCTCATTTGGGCACTCAGTTTCCACCTGTGTCTCCTTGTGCGTGTTCCCCTTGTGTTAAATAGACTGTCTTTATCTACCCTATCAATCCCCTTCAGAATCTTGAATGTGGTGATCATGTCCCCCCTAACTCTTCTGTCTTCCAGCGAAGTGAGGTTTAATTCCCGTAGTGTGTGTGTGTGTGTGTGTGTTCTCACCCATTCACCTATTTGTACTCACCTATTAGTGCTTGTGGGGGGGGGGGGGGTTGAGCTCTGGCTATTTGGGCCCACCTCTCAACTGTCAATCAACTGGTGTACAGATTCCTGAGCCTACTGGGCTCTATCATATCTACATATGAAACTGTGTATGGAGTCAGCCTCCACCACATCACTGCCTAATGCATTCCACCTGTTAACTACTCTGACACTGAAAAAGTTCCTTCTAACGTCCCTGTGGCTCATGTGGGTACTCAGTTTCCACCTGAGTCCCCATGTTCGCGTGCTGCCAGTGTTGAATAGATCATCCTTGTCTACCCTGTCAATTTCCCAGAGGATTTTGTAGGTAGTGATCATGTCTCTCCTCACTCTTCTGTCTTCCAGTGTCGTAAGGTGCATTTCCCGCAGTCTTTCCTCGTAACTCATGCCTCTTTGTTCTGGGACCAGTCTAGTGGCATACCTCTGAACTTTTTCCAGCTTCGTCTTGTGCTTGACAAGGTACGGACTCCATGCTGGGGCCGCATACTCCAGGATTGGTCTTAGGTATGTGGTGTACAAGATTCTAAACGATTCCTTACACAGGTTCCTGAACGCTGTTCTAATGTTAGCCAGCCTTGCATATGCCGCAGACGTAATTATTTTTATATGTCTTCAGGAGACAGGTTTGGTGTGATATCAAATCCTAGATCTTTCTTTCGTTCCGTTTAATTAAGTACTTCATCTCCTATTCTGTATCTTGTGTCTGGCCTCCTGTTTCCACCGTCTAGTTTCATTACTTTGCATTTACTCGGGTTAGATTTTAACAGCCATTTGTTGGACCATTCATTCAGTCTGTCTAGGTCGTCCTGTAGCCTCCTACTATCATCCTCTGTTTCAATCCTCCTCATAATTTTTGCATCATCAGCAAACATTGAGAGAAACGATTCTATACCCTCTGGGAGATCATTTACATATATCAGAAACAGTATTGGTCCAAGGACCGACTCCTGCGAGACTCCACTTGTGACGTCACGCTAATCCGAGACCTCACCCCTCACAGTGACTCGTTATCTTCTGTTACTTAGGTACTCCCGTATCCAATAGAGTACCTTCCCTTTCACTCCAGCCTGCATCTCTAGCTTTCTCACTAGCCTCTTGTGTGGTACTGTATCAAAGGCTTTCTGACAATCCAAAAATGTGCAGTCTGCCCACCCCTCTCTTTCTTGCCTGATTTTTGTTGCCTGGTCGTAGAATTCAATGAGCCCTGTGAGACAAGACTTGCCATCCCTGAACCCATGTTGATGCTGTGTTACAAAGTTCTTTCGCTACACATGTTACACTAGCTTTCTTCGCACAATCTTCTCCATCAGCTTGCATGGTATGCACGTTAGGGACACTGGCCTGTAGTTCAGTGCCTCCTGCCTATCCCTTTTCTTGTATATTGGAACTACATTAGCTGACTTCCAAATTTCTGGCAGTTCCCCTGTTTCCAGTGATTTGTTATACACTATGGAGAGTGGCAGGCACAGTGCTTCTGCTCCTTCCCTTAGTATCCAAAGGGAGATTCCATCTGGGCCTATAGCCTTTGTCACATCCAACTCTAGTAAACACTTCTTTACTTCCCCACTGGTAATCTCAAACTCTTATAGTGGTTCCTGGTTAACTATTCCCTCTCTTATCTCTGGAATCTCTTCTTGCTCTACGGTGAAGTATGGTTACTGTTGCTCTTCTCCTGATGTGGCTATGCAACAATTTAGGCTGAGTCTTTGCCTTGCTTGCGATGTCATTTTCGTATTCTCTTTCTGCCTCTCATCTCATCCTGACATATTCATTCCTGGCATTCTGGTATCTTTCTCTGCTCTCAAGTGTCCTGTTATTCCTATAGTTCCTCCATGCCCTACTACTTTGCTGCTTAGCTAGCCTACATTGATTAAACCATGGGTTTCTCATCTTCATTTCATTGGTTTCCTTTTGGACTGGGACAAACTTGTTCGCTGCGTCCTTGCACTTGTGCGTGATGAAGTCTATCATGTCCTGGGCCGTCTTTCCCCTGAGCTCTGTTTCCCCATGTTATATCTGTTAGGAATTTTCTTAACTCCTCATAGTTTCCCTTTCGGAATGCCAGTTTTTTGTTTTCAGTACTCCTCCTCGAGTTCAATAACCCTTCCTCATCCAGATACTGAAACGCCAGTACACTGTGGTCGCTCATTCCTACTGGGGCCTCATAGCCGATTTCCCTTATGTCGGAGTCGTTCAGAGTGAAGACTAGGTCGAGTCTCGCTGGTTCATCGTTTCTTCTCATCCTAGTGGGTTCCCTGACATGTTGGCTTAGAAAGTTTCTTGTCGCTATCTCCATTAGTTTGGCTCTCCATGTATCCTCTCCTCCATGCGGTTCCTTGTTCTCCCAGTCTATCTTTCCGTGATTGAAGTCCCCAATGATGATCAGGTAGGATCTATTTCTACAGACAGCAGAGGCTGCCTTCTCAATTATAGTCTTAACTGCCATGTTGTTGTTGTCATACACTTGCCTTGGTCTTCTGTCATTTGGTGGAGGGTTATATATCACTGCTACTACTACTTTTGGTCCTCCCAATGTTATGGTGCCTGTTATGTAGTCTCTGAAGCCCTCGCAGCATGGGATGACCATCTCCTTGAAGCTCCATTCCTTTCTCATGAGTAGGGCCACTCCACCTCCTCCTCGTCCTTCCCTCTCTTTCCTTATTACAGTGTAGTTCTGGGGAAACACTGCATTCGTTATGATACCTGAGAGTTTTGTTTCTGTGAGTACGATTACATCTGGGTTCACTTTTTGTGTTCTTTCCCGTAGTTCACTTGCCTTGTTGGTGATCCCATCTATGTTCGAGTACATCACCCTGAAGATGACTCTCTTCTGTCCTTTCTCAAATCCTATTGCTTTCCCTGAAGCAGGTTAACAGGGAGGGACCAGGATGGAGGGCCTATGAAGGGGGACCTGTGGGTTCTGGGGTGTGCGGGGGCTGGGAGGATCTGGTACGAGGAGGGTGGTGTAGGAGGGAGAGCTTGGGGGGGGGGGGAAGAAAAGAGGGCTTGGGGGGTGGGTGAGCAGGGGAGGCTTGGGGGGGGTGAGAGGGGAAGGCTTTGGAAGGTGTGGGAGAAGGGGAGGCTTGGAGGGGTAGGGGAGGAGGGAGGGCTTGGGGGAATTAGGGGGAGTGGGGGGGGGAATAAAATGAAGGAGGGCTTGGGGGGGTTGGGGGATGAGGAAAAAGGGATGGCTGAGGAGAGTGAGCGAGAAGGGAGGGCTCAGGAGGGTTGAGGATACTGGAGGGTTTAAGGGGGGCCGGGGGAGAATGGAGGGCTTGGGGGATGGGGGAGAAGGGAGGGCATGGAGGATTAGGGAGGGCTTGGGGGGTGGGGGAGACGGGAGATCCTGGGGAAGGGGAGAGGTAAGGCATCTATTGGGTGGAGGCTGGGGGAGGTGCTTCTCTCACTGTGTCTGTTCAGTCGCTTGTGGAGGGTTCCCTGCTCCCTTCTGGGATTGTAGGGCTCGGAGTTGTGGCTCCCTGATTCCTTTCCTTCTCCCTACGCTCCCTCCTCGCAGCTGCTGCCTTCTCTCTCTCGTCCCTTGTCAGATCCCTCTACAGGAATACCTTTTAGAACCTTTGTACATTTGCTAGTCCGCTCTTCCTTGCTAGCAAGTTCTCTTTTGTTCTCGTGCTCTTGAGCACCACCTTTATCTCACAGTCTCTGTCCTTGTTGTACCGTCCAACCCTGAAAACTATATCTTGGTCAGCCCTTTCCATCTTTATCCCTTTAAGGATTTCATTAACTTCATTTTTGTCCTTGTCTCTCCTTTCCACTCGTCCGGTCCCTGTTTGCTCCTTAATGCCTACTATTAATTCTGCTCTTTTTCGCTCAATCATCTGGCTCATACATCTAACTGCTTCCTAAGAAGCCACTTCCATGGCAACTTCCCTAACTGCAGACCTAGCTTCAGGGCTCTTTTTAAGCATTTCTGCAAATGAGTGCTGTTGTGTAATCCCCTCAACAGTAGCATCACCAACTTCCTGAGGAATGGTCTGTGTTTGATAATGGGGAAGAGTCTCCTTCAGGCTTCTTATCTCCTCTTTTGCTGCCCTCAGTTCATCCTGCAGGTTGGCTACTGTTTCCCTCATTACCCACAGTCCTTCATTGAACTCCTCCCACATGTGCTGTAATGTTCCCCTAATCCAGGCTTCCTGTTCCTCTCCATCCTCTGAATATGCCCCCTCCAATGTTTGTCTCCCTGCGATTGCTTCCCAGAGTTAGTATCTTATCTCTTGTCATGCTTTCTCCCTATGAGAGAGAGGGGAGGAGAGAGAGGGGGAAAGAGAAGTGTGAGTATGTGTGTGTGTGTGTGTGTGTGTGTGTGTGTGTGTGTGTGTGTGTGTGTGTGTGTGTGTGTGTGTGTGTGTGTGTGTGTGTGTGTGTGTGTGTGTGTGTGTGTGTGTGTGTGTGTGTGTGTGTGTGTGTGTGTGTGTGTGTGTGTGTGTACTCACCTATTTGTACGCACCTATTTGTGCTTGCGGGGGTTGAGCTTTGGCTCTTTAGTCCCGCCACTCAACTGTCAATCAACTGGTGTACAAATTCCTGAACCTACTGGGCTCTATCATATCTACATTTAAAACTGTGTATGAAGTCAGCCTCCACCACATCACTGCCTAATGCATTCCATCCGTTAACTACTCTGACACTGAAAAAGTTCCTTCTAACGTCCCTGTGGCTCATGTGGGTACTCAGTTTCCACCTGTGTCCCCTTGTTCGCGTCTCACCAGTGTTGAATAGTTCATCCTTATTTACCCGGTCGATTCCCCTGAGGATTTTGTAGGTTGTGATCATGTCTCTCCTTACTCTTCTGTCTTCCAGTGTCGTAAGGTGCATTTCCCGCAGCCTTTCTTCGTAACTCATGCCTCTTAGTTCTAGGACTAGTCAAGTGGCATACCTTTGGACTGTTCCCAGCATCGTCTTGTGCTTGACAAGGTACGGGTTCCATGCTGAGGTTGCATACTCCATGATTGGTCTTACATATGTGGTGTACAAGATTCTGAATGATTCTTACACAGGTTCCTGTGTAAGAATCTTACACAGGTTCCTGAATGCCGTTCTGATGTTAGCCAGCCTCACATATGCCGCAGACGTTATTCTTTTATGTGGGCTTCAGGAGACAGGTTTGGTGTGATATCAACTCCTTGATCTTTCTCTCTGTCCGTTTCATTAAGTACTTCATCTCCTATTCTGTATCTTGTGTCTAGCCTCCTTTTTCCACCGCCTAGTGTCATTACTTTGCATTTACTCGGGTTGAACTTCAACAGCCATTTGTTGGACCATTCACTCAGTCTGTCTAGGTCATCTTGTAGCCTCCTACTATATATCATCCTCGGTTTCAATTCTCCTCATAATTTTTGCATCATCGGCAAACATTCAGAGAAACGATTCTATATCCTCTGGGAGATCATTTACATATATCAAAAACAGTATAGGTCCAAGGACTGACCCCTGCGGGACTCCACTCGTAACGTCTCGCCAATATGAGACCTCACCCCTCACACTGACTCGTTGTCTCCTGTTGCTAAGGTACTCCTTTATCCAATGGAGTACCTTCCCTTTCACTCCAGCCTGCATCTCCAGCTTTTTCACTAGCCTCTTGTGTGGCACTGTATCAAAGGCTTTCTGACAATCCAAAAATATGCAGTCTGCCCACCCTTCTCTTTCTTGCCTTATTTTTGTTGTCTGGTCGTAGAATTCAAGTAACCCTGTGAGGCAGGACCTGCCATCCCTGAACCCATGTTGATGCTGTGTTACAAAAGTTCTTTCGCTCCAGATGTTCCACTAGCTTTCTTCGCACAATCTTCTCCATCAGCTTGCATGGTATGCAGGTTAGGGACACCGGCCTGTAATTCAGTGCCTCCTGTCTATCCCCCTTTCTTGTATATCGGGACTACGTTAGCTGCTGTCCAAATTTCTGGCAGTTCCCCTGTCGCCAGTGATTTGCTATACACTATGGAGAGTTTTTTTTTTATTATTTTCTACCACAAACGTGGCCACACATTTACAATGCTAACCAGCATATATACATTTTCTTCTGTCCTCCACGGACAGGGTTAGAGATGTGTTAAACACATAGTTCAAGGGTTTATTGAACAATCAACCACAGAAGGTGATTCGGTGATTTTAAAATGCTAAGCTAACCTACATACGTAAATATATAGATACACAGATTTACGTATGCCTTACATAAAGTGTTCGATGTGTCTTTTACATAGTGTCATTAATGTGCATTTACAAAGGTGAAATCTAATTCTGATCAGCTTCCATATGTACTTTATACACATACATATACATACACATACAGACATATATATGTACACATACATATATACATACATGTACACATACATATATACATACATATACACATATATACACACACACATGCATTCACATACATTTGTCTCTTTTACTCTGACAGAGTGAGATAGCTGATAGAGAAACTAGTGTGCAATTAAGCACTTAATCACTGAAGGTGGTGAAGGTGCTTTTACAAGCTCAGGTAATATAGTTACATCACATATATACATTATATAATTGATACATTACATGGTTAATCTTGGGTACAAGTCCAATATATCATCAAGTGTTCCAGTACTCTTATAGTAATTACACAGTTAAGCATACCTTAGCCCAGGAGAGCGAAAGTCAGTCAATATGGGACATTCTGCAATATAATGTTCAAGAGAGTGCATGTTTTCTCTTTCACAAAGTTGACACATTGTGTTCTATGGAGAGTGGTAGGCACCGTTCTTCTGCTCCTTCCTTTAGTATCCAAGGGGAGATTCCATCTGGGCCTATAGCCTTTGTCACATCCAACTCTAGTAAACACTTCCTTACTTCCCCGCTGGTAATCTCAAACTCTTCCAGTGGTTCCTGGTTTGTTATTCCCTCTCTTATCTCTGGAATTTCTCCTTGCTCTAAGGTGAAGAACTCCTGGAATTTCTTATTCAGTTCCTCACACACTTCCTTGTCGTTTATAGTGAATCCTTCTGCCCCTATCCTTAATTTCATAACCTGTTCCTTTACTGTTATTTTTCCCCTGATGTGTCTATGCAGCAATTTAGGCTGAGTCTTTGCCTTGCTTGCGATGTCATTTTCGTATTGTCTTTCTGCCTCTCTTCTCATCCTGACATATTCATTTCTGGCATTCTGGTATCTTTCTCTGCTCTCTAGTGTCTTGTTATTCCTATAGTTTCTCCATGCCCTTTTACTCTGCTGCTTTACTTTGCTGTGCATGTGCGCGTGTGTGTGTGTGTACTTACCTAATTGTACTTACCTAATTGTGTTTGCGGGGGTTGAGCTTTGGCTCTTTGGTCCCGCCTCTCAACTGTCAATCAACTGGTGTACAGATTCCTGAGCCTACTGGGCTCTATCATATCTACATTTGAAACTGTGTATGGAGTCAGCCTCCACCACATCACTGCCTAATGCATTCCATTTATTAACTACTCTGACACTGAAAAAAATCTTTCTAACGTCTCTGTGGCTCATCTGGGTACTAAGTTTCCACCTGTGTCCCCTTGTTCGTATCCCACCCGTGCTGAAGAGTTTGTATTCCTCTCAATTCCGGGATGAGCCTGGCGGCATACCGCTGAATCTTCTCTAACTTTGTCTTGTGCTTAACTAGGTATGGACTCCAGGCTGGAGCTGCATACTCCAGGATTGGTCTTACATAAGTGGTATACAGGGTTCTGAAAGATTCCTTACACAAGTTTCTAAAGGCAGTTCTTATGTTGGCCAGTCTATCATATGCCACTAATGATATTCTTTTGATGTGGGCCTCTGGGGACAGGCTCGGTGTGATATCAACCCCCAGATTCTTCTCTCTATTTGACTCTTGCAGGATTTCCCTTCCCAGATGATACCTTGTGTTCAGCCTCCTGCTCCCTTCGCCTAATTTCATCACCTTACACTTTCCTGAGTTGAACTTTACCAGCCATTTTCTAGACCATTCCTCCAGTTTATCCAGGTCATCCTGTAGTCTCTGTCTATCTTCATCCGTCTTGATTCTTCTCATAATTTTTGCATCATCAACAAACATTGAGAGGAATGAGTCTATTCCCTCAGAAAGATCGTTCACATATATTAGAAACAGGATGGGTCCAAGTACTGAGCCCTGTGGGACTCCGCATGTGACATCTCGCCACTCTGATGTCTCCCCCCTCACCGTTACTCGCCGTTTCCTGTTGCTTAAGTACTCCCTTATCCACCTTTCCCTTTACTCCTGCTTGTTGCTCCAACTTTTTTAACAGCCTTTTATGGGGTACTGTGTCAAAGGCTTTTTGGCAATCCAGGAAAATGCAGTCGGCCCACCCTTCTCTTTCCTGCCTAATTTTCTTTGCCTGGTCATAAAATTTTATTAAACCTGTGAAGCATGATTTACCATCTCTAAACCCATGCTGGTGGTGCGTTACAAAGTTATTTGCCTCCAGATGATCTACGAGCCTTTTCCTCACGATCTTCTCCATCACCTTGCATGGTATACAAGATAAGGAAACTGGCCTGTAATTCAGTGCCTCTTGCCTGTCACCCTTTTTTGTATATTGGGACCACGTTAGCTGTCTTCCAACTTTCTGGTAAGTCTCCTGTTTCCAGTGATCTGTTATACACCTTAGAGAGTTGCACACTTAGTGCTTTTGCACCTTCCTTTAGTATCCATGGTGAGATTCTGTCAGGCCCAACAGCTTTTGTCACATCCAGCTCCAGCAGACACCTTTTGACCTCATCACACTTAGGTGAGGTCAAATTCCTCTAAGGTTGCTTGGTTTGCCGCCTTCTCATTTAGTGCAGGGGCTTCTCCTTGTTCTATTGTGAAGACCTCCTGGAATCTCTTGTTGAGTTCTTCGCACACCTCCTTGTCATTCTCTGTGTATCTGTTCTCCCCTTTTTGCAGCTTCATCACTTGTTCCTTCACTGCTGTTTTATCCCGATGTGGCTGTGGAGCAGCTTTGGTTGGGTCTTGGCTTTACTCGCGATGTCATTTTTAAACTGTCTCTCTGCTTCCCTCCTCACTCTGAGGTACTCAGTTCTGGTCCTCTGGTATCTCTCCCTGCTCTCTGGTGTTCTGTTATTTCTGTACTTTCTCCATGTTCTTTTACTCAGTTGCTTCTTGTTGCTTACTCAGTTGCAACCTCAATTATTGCTTGAGTGTGTGTGTGTGTGTGTGTGTGTGTGTGTGTACTCACCTATTTGTGCTTGCAGGATCGAGCATTTACTCTTGGATCCCGCCTTTCCATCAATCGGTTGTTTACAGCAATGACTCCTGTCCCATTTCCCTATCATACCTAGTTTTAAAAGTATGAATAGTATTTGCTTCCACAACCTGTTCCAAAAGTGCATTCCATTTTTCTACTACTCTCACGCTAAAAGAAAACTTCCTAACATCTCTGACTCATCTGAGTTTCCAGTTTCCACCCATGTCCCCTCGTTCTGTTATTATTACGTGTGAACATTTCATCTATTTCCACTTTGTCAATTCCTCTGAGTATTTTATATGTCCCTATCATATCTCCTCTCTCCCTTCTTTTCTCTAGTGTCGTAAGGTTCAGTTCCTGCAGACGCTCTTCATATCCCATCCCTCGTAACTCTGGGACAAGCCTCGTCGCAAACCTCTGGACCTTCTCCAGTTTCTTTACGTGTTTCTTCAGGTGGGGGCTCCATGATGGCGCAGCATACTCTAAAACGGGTCTCACGTAGGCAGTGTAAAGCGCCCTAAAAGCCTCCTCAATTAGGTTTCTGAATGAAGTTCTAATTTTCGCCAGTGTAGAGTACGCTGCTATCCTATTTATATGTGCCTCAGGAGTTAGATTAGGTGTCACATCCACTCCCAGGTCTCTTTCTCGAATCGTTACAGGTAGGCTGTTCCCCTTCATTGTGTACTGTCCCTTTGGACTCCTATCACCTGATACCATTTCCATAACTTTACATTTACTGGTATTAAACTCCAGTAGCCATTTCCCTGACCATCTCTGCAACCTGTTTAAGTCCTCTTGGAGGATCCTACAATCCTCCTCTGTCACAACCCTTCTCATTAATTTTGCGTTTTAACGGCCCTCTTGGGTCGCAACTGGGTTCTTTCTCTGATGTTAATAGAGTTTGGGTATCCGGCCCCAAGTTAGTAGTGGCTTTCAAGGGAAGCGTTCCGTAACGCAAGCAAATTAAAGGGGAAGGGATAAAAGAGCACAAAATTAAATATATATTCACCACCACCAATAAATAAATATATAAACAGTCACACACTGTTACTATTACTACACTTATGTACACGTCTTGTCTTCTTCTGAAGACACAGGATGCTCTGCTTAACGGTGCTCAAGACGAGTAGCCCTGGTTCTCTTCTTGTGGCCTCTCGACGAATCCTTAGATTCTCTTAGCGAGTCTACCCCGGCCACAGGCTAGCCAAATCACAATCCCACTGGGTGCGCCGTCAACCACAAATCCAGCCTGTAGCTGGCAGGTTCCAATCAGCAACGCTGCGTAGGCCACTCCACGACCGATACTAGGGTTGCGAGCCCTAGGCAGGAGCCTCGTGTGATTCCGCTGAACACTCTCCTCACCACAACATCCCAGTGGCTAGTCTTCTCCACCAGTCAGCCCCGGGTACGACAATCCCTGGTTCTGCCACCTCAAAGGCAGGCTAACACAACAGTGCAGCAGCATATGCGTGGAGGTTCTACGGCCGGCTGCCTTGGATAGACTGATCCACTGTCCATTACAGCAGTCCCAGGTCGACTCTGTAATCAGACACGTCATTAGTACTGATGACACTCTAGGGCACCTCACTTACAGGCTTAGACACAAATGCCCACCTATCCACTCCATAGATGGCGTTGCTATCTAAGCGTCACCTCACCAGAGGTCAGCAGCGGCTATGTTACGAGCTGATTAAGACGGGAATCCAGCCCCTGTGGCTGGTATATCCCGCCCTCGCTAGATGGCGTCATCCATTTATGGGGGGTTTCGGGAGCTGACCCACAGATGGCGCGGTCGTCACTGCTCCGTGTTCGGTGCTGGGACGCTGGGCTCGGGTCCGTAACATGCGTCATACGCAAACATTGGCATGTAAGATTCCACTTCTGTAAACATATCATTTACGTAAATTAGAAAGAGGATTGGTCCCAGCACCGATCCTTGAGGTACTCCACTTGTTACTGTTCGCCAGTCCGACTTCTCGCCCCTTACCATTACCCTCTGGCTCCTTCCTGTTAGGTAGTTCTTCACCCATACTAGGGCCTTTCCGCTTACTCCTGCCTGCCTCTCAAGTTTGTACAGCAGTCTCATGTGCGGTACTGTATCAAAGGCCTTTTGGCAGTCAAGAAATATGCAGTCTGCCCAGCCTTCTCTGTCCTGCCTTATCCTTGTTACTTTATCATAGAATTCTAGAAGGTTTGTTAGGCATGATTTCCCTGTCCAGAACCCATGTTGGTGCTTGTTTACAAACCCAATGCTCTCCAGGTGCTCAACAAGTCTTAGCCTAATTATTCTTTCAAGTATTTTGCAGGGGATGCTTGTCAGTGATATGGGTCTGTAGTTAAGTGCCTCCTCCCTATCACCTTTCTTGAAAATCGGTACGACATTTGCCTCCTTCCAGCAACTGGGCAATTCTCCCGACATAAGTGACTCATTAAAGACCATTGCCAGAGGCACGCTGAGAGCCTGCGCTGCCTCTTTAAGTATCCACGGTGATACTTTGTCTGGTCCAACAGCTTTATTTGCATCCAGTGTTGTCAGCTGCTTCATTACCTCCTCTGCTGTCACCTCTATATCTGATAGTCTTACATCTAGGATAATCGCTTCTAACAATGGGAGCTGCTCAGGCTCGGTTGTGAACACTCCATGGAATTTTGCATTCAGTACCTCGCAGATTTCCTTGTCGCTTTCTGTATATGCCCCTTCTGTTTTCCTCAGTCTTCTCACTTGGTCATTTACCGACATCTTCCTTCTTATATGGCTATGTAGTAGTTTAGGTTGCTTTTTCGCTTTGACTGCAATATCATTCTCATAATTTCTTTCCGACACTCGTCTTATGTTAATGTAATCATTCCTAGCTCTGTTACATCTAATCCTGTTGTCCTCTGTCCTTTGTCTTCTGTACTTCCTCCACTCCCTCCTGCTTCTCGCCTTTGCTTCCTGACACTGTCTATTAAATCATGGGTTATTATATTCCCTCCTGCTCTTTTCCTTTATTGTTGGAATAAATCTCTCTTCAGCCTCCTTGCATTTCAATATGACCTGGTTCATCATACCTTGCACTGTTTTTCCTCTAAGTTCTTCCTCTCACTGCACTTCTCCCAGGTAGTCCCTTATCCTTCTGTAGTCCCCTTTTCTGTAATCAAGTCTCCTTTCCAGGACCTCTTGTCCTTTGGTCACAATTTTAAGCTCCAGCATGTAGTCAAAGACTAGGACACAATGGTCACTGGCTCCTAGTGGTATTTCATGTTCCAACTGCTCGATGTCTTCTACATTCTGGTTGAAAATGAGATCTAATAGGCTGGGCGTATCCCCCTCCTCTTTCCCTAGTATCTTCCTTCACATGTTGTGTTAGGAAATTCCTGTCAATAACGTCTACCAGCTTCGCTCAGCAGGTCTCCTCCCCGCCATGGGGATTCCTCGTTTCCCAATCTATCTCTCCATGATTTAGGTCCCTCATGACCAGCAGCTTCGCTCTCATTCTATGTGCTATAGTTGCTGCCCTCTGCAGTTCATCTATACATGTCTTGTTGCTGTCCTCGTACTCCTGCCTGGGCCTTCTACTGTTTGGTGGGGGATTGTAGAGTATCAAGATTACAAACTTCTTCCCATCCACTGTCAGAGTTCCATGTATGAAGCTCGTGCTTTCATTGGTACCTGGATTTTCCAGCTCATCAAACTTCCATTTCCGCTTTATTAGGAGTGCCACTCCTCCTCCCTGTCTCTGTGTCCTTTCTTTTCTTATCACCTGGTACCCCTCTGGAAAGATTGCATCCGAGATCATGCCATTTATTTTAGTTTCCACTATTGCCACTATGTCTGGGTCTGCCTCACTAACTCTTTCTTTTATGTCTTCTGCTTTATTGGCTACCCCATCAGCATTGGTGTACCAAACTTTAAGACTCTTCTTGGAAACTCGGGTGTCAGTTCTCCCTTTCACCGGGGGTCTGGGGGGAACTGGGGGGTGTCTGGGGGGCGAGTGGGGGCTGTGGGGGTGAATGGGGGGGGGTGCTAGGGGGGTGCCTGGGAGTGCCTGGTAGGCGAATGGGGTCTGGGCATCTAGGGGGGTAGGAAGGGCATAATGGGTCTGAAAGTTAGGGGTCTGAAAAGCATAGGGGGTTGAGAACTAGAGTGAGACTGAGAGTCAGATAGAGGTTGAGAGGTTGGGGGGGAGAGGGATATTGCGGGCAGAGGGCTGAGAGGAGAATGGAGCATGGGTGCTGGGAATGGAAGAGAGGGTGTATTAGTTAGGGGGGAATTGGGGGTAGGTGGGGGTTTTGGGGTAGAAGAGGGGAAGAGGGAGATGGGGGAAGGTGTTAGGGGGTCACAAGGTGCGGGGGTTAAATATGGGCTGGAGGTGCATAGAAGGGGTAAGGGTTGGGTGGGGTTTGGGGGTGAGTGTAAGAGGGGTGCAGTGGAAGCTGGGATGGAGTAGATGGAATTGAAGGCAATGAGGTAGAAGGGGCAGGGGAGTAGGAAGGGGTAGTAGGGGAGGGGGGATGGGAAGGTGGGTTTGGGGAGGGCATGGCTTGACCCACTGGGGTCGTTGACAGGTGTGATGTAGCAGGGGCAGGGGAATCGTTGGGGAGGTGCAAATGTGGAAGGGACAGGGGGGTTTTGGGGGGATGAAGCAAGGGGGTTTTCGGGGGCTGAGGCAGGGGGGAGGTATAGGAGGGCTGAGTTGGAGAGGATGCGACCTGGTAGGTGATTTGGGAGGTGACCTTGGAGGTGAGACTACCTGAGAGGCTAGTTCGGTGTCGTTGTTGCCATCTATTCTTGTGGGCTATTTGCTCATCTTTCGTCATAAACCTCTCTATAAACACATTGCAATGGGTTTCAATTCCTCTGAGTAAATGCTTGTTCCTCATTATGTACTCCACAGCCTCCTCATTGGAGAATTGCACCAGAACAGGTCTATTCTTGGTACAATTGTAAGGTCCAACCTGCCGGCTGATATCCACCTCGTGTTCTGCCATTCCTGCTCCAATACACCTCAATATCTCATGCAATTCATATTTTTCCGTCTCTATTCTCTCTTGTCTTGTTGGTGCTCCAGATTCAAATAATCCATGTATTATAATAGACCGTCTAATCAGTAATTCATTGTCATGCTGGTAGCCTGTCCCCTGGGGGTTCTCCATCCCAACCGCAGTCACTAACCCATCCCCCACTAATCCTCTGTCCTTAGCCATGCTGTTAATCCTTCCCAATTCGTTTGTGATACGAGCACATTCCCTCTCCCAGTCCTCTCTTCCCTTCCTAATCTCTTCCTGAACATAAAGCATAAGTTCTTGTTTCTGCCTCTCTACCGCATCCTGTATTTGCTGAAATAACTCACTTTTAATCCCTTGGATCAGATCCTCCATCCAATCGCTCCTTCTCTCTACAAATTTCCCTATTAATTTGTCTATAAATCTGTCCTCCTCCTCATCCCTGCTGGTGATTGACCTTGAATCCCTTCCTGATCTTGTCATTGCAGTAGTAACCTAGCCAAAAAGGCACTCCTCAATACCTTGCAATCTGCAGCACAAACAGGCGAGAAAGTACTCCACGCGGCTGGTCAAGAAGTGAGGTCCCTGCGTCCCGCGTCACAGCTGGTGAGGTCACTAGTGGTGAGGTGTGTGTGTGTGTGTGTGTGTGTGTACTCACCTAATTGGAGAAAGTGTGTGTGTGTGTGTCTGTGTGTACTCACCTAATTGTGCTTGCGAGGGTTGAGCTCTGGCTCTTTGGTCCCACCTCTCAACCGTCAATCAACAGTTGTAAAGGTTCCTGAGCCTATTGGGCTCTATCATATCTACACTTGAAACTGTGTATGGAGTCAGCCTCCACCACATTACTTCCTAATGCATTCCATCTGTCAACCACTCTGACACTAAAAAAGTTCTTTCTAATATCTCTGTGGCTCATTTGGGCACTCAGTTTCCACCTGTGTCCCCTAGTGTGTGTGTCCCTTATTTTAAATAGCCTGTCTTTATCAACCCTGTCGATTTCCTTGAGAATCTTGAATGTAGTGATCATGTCCCCCCTAACTCTTCTGTCGTCCAACGAAGTGAGGTTAAATTCCCGCAGTCTCTCCTCGTAGCTCATACCTCTCAGCTCGGGTACTAGTCTGGTGACAAACCTTTGAACCTTTTCCAGTTTAGTCTTATGCTTGACTAGATATGGACTCCATGCTGGAGCTGCATACTCCAAGATTGGTCTGACATATGTGGTATATAATGTTGTGAAAGATTCCTTACACAAGTTTTTAAAGGCCGTTCTTATGTAAGCCAAACTGGCATATGCTGCTGATGTTATCCTCTTGATATGAGCTTCAGGGGACAGGTCGGGCGTGATATCAACCCCCAAGTCACAGGTAGGTGAGTGTGTGTGTGTGTGTGTGTGTGTGTGTGTGTGTGTGTGTGTGTGTGTGAGCGTGTGTGAGCATGTGAGCAGAGAGGGGGAGAGAGGAGAGGAAGAGAGAGGGAGGAGAGGGGGAGAGAGAGGGAGGGTAGGGAGAGCGAGGGATAAGAGGGATAGAGGAGAGAGGGAGATTGGTAAAGGAGGAGAGAGAGAGAGAGAGAGAGTGGGAAAGAAAGAGTGGGAGAGGGAGAGAGTGTTTGTATGGGGGATGTGGGGGACTGGGGGGTGGGAGGGGACGGAGATGGTGACCAGGTCAGGTGTGTGTGTGCTGTATTTGCGGTCAGTCGTGCGGGGGAGGGGGAGTGGGAGTGGGGGGGGGGAGTGTATTGGGTTAGTGAGATGGGGGGTAAGAGAGGGGGTGGAGTATAGTGTGGTCTTATCCCCTTTCCACAAAAGGTTTAATCCTTTCTCCCCTGACTGAACGTTTGTGTGTGTGTGTGTGTGTGCATGTGTGTGTGTGTGTTTTTGCATGTGCATGCGTGTGTGCATGCATACGTACGTGGGCGTGCGTGCGTGTGTCACGAGTTCCCGTAAGTGTTAATCTCTACCTAAAATGAGCCAATTTGAGATTTTAAATATATATGATATCCTGAACAAGAATTTGATAATATTTTACCTCACTCTGTACACCTGATTAATTGACCAGAGAGGGGTACCTACCAGTCAGCCTCCCGCTCACAATACTAGATGAGTAATGACGATGTATGGATGACGATGGTGATCCGTTGTCGCCTCCCACGTGGTGATTCACTAAGTTCTAGTAGATTGATGATGGCGGTTCTTCTCTATCTAACACAAAGCTCTGGAGTCAGTCACTGTATCGTTGTGTTACTGTTCACTAATTTACTGTACCAAATGTTAACCCAAATATAAACAAAGCCTCGTGGGGCCTCCCACGTGGCCTGTCTGGTGAATTCACTGTTTAACACAAAGCTCTAGTGATAGCACAATATTTTTCTTTCCTATTCGCGGCAGTTATACACTGTTGTGATACCCCGGGATCTGTGATCCGTCACTGTAGCCTTAATTAACCCAAAAATATAGGCGTTTATCGTAGCGCGCGACCCCGCACCCTGACCCCGCGCTACTACTACTACTACTATTTTCTTTCCCCACACCACACACACACACACACACACACACACACACACACACCAGGAAGCAACCTGTGACAGCTGACTAACTCCCAGGTGCCTATCTACCCAGGTATGTACTCACCTAATTGTGCTTGCGGGGGTTGAGCTTTGGCTCTTTGGTCCCGCCTCTCAACTGTCAATCAACTGGTGTACAGATTCCTGTACAGTGTGTGAGTGTGTGTGTGTGAGTGTGAGTGTGTGTATGTGTACTCACCTAGTTGTGCTTGCGGGGGTTGAGCTCTGCTCTTTCGGCCCTCCTCTCAAGTGTCAAACAACTGTTTCTAACTACTACTACTACTACTATTTTCTTCCCCACATCACACACACACACACTAGTAAGCAACCTGTGACAGCTGACTAACTCCCAGGTACTTATTTACTGCTAGGTAACAGGAGCATAGGGTGAAAGAAACTCTGCCCATTGTTTCTTGCCGGCGCCTGGGATCGAACCCAGGACCACATGATCACGTGTCCAGCAATAATGTGTGTGTGTGTGTGTATTCACCTAGTTGTGCTTGTGGGGGTTCAGATCTGCTCTTTCAGCACGCCTCTCAACTGTCAATCAACTGTTTCTACTACTACTACTCTTTTTTTACCACACACACACATAGACTCCAGGAAGCAGCCCGTGACAGCTGACTAACTCCCAGGTACCTATTTTCTGCTTGGTAATAGGGTGAAAGAAACTCTGCCCATCGTTTCTCGCCAGCGCCCGGGATCGAACCCGGGACCACTGGATCACGTGCCCAGGGTGCTGTCCGCTCGGCCACCGGCTTCCCCAGGGAGTGTGTGTGTGTGTGTGTACTCACCTAACTGTGTGTGTGTGTACTTACCTAATTGTGCTTGCGAGGGTTGAGCTCTGGCTCTTTAGTCCCGCCTCTCAACTGTCAATCAACTAATGTACAGGTTCCTGAGCCTATTGGGCTCTATCATATCTACACTTGAAGCTGTCTATCGAGTCAGCCTCCACCACATCATTTCCTAATGTATTCCATTTGTCTACTACTCTGACACTGAAAAAAAATTCTAACGTCACTATGGCTCATTTGGGCACTCAATTTCCACCTGTATTCCCTAGTGTGTGTTCCCCTTGTGGTAAATAGTCTGTCTTTATCTACGCTATCAATTCCTTTGAAAATCTTGTATGTGGTGATCATGTCCCCTCTAACTCTTCTGTCTCCCAGTGACGTGAGGGGTTAATTTCCGTAGTTTCTCCTCATAGCTCATACCCCTCAGTTTGGGTACTAGTCTGGTGGTAAACCTTTGAACCTTTTCCAGAGTAGTCTTATGCTTGATTAGATATGGACTCCATGCTGGAGTCGTATACTCCATGATTGGTCTGACATATGTGGTAAACAAAGTTCTGAAAGATTCCTTACACAAGTTTCTAAAGGCTGTTCTTATGTTAGCCATCCTGGCATACGCAGCTGATGTTATCCTTTTGATTTTTTTTTTGTTTTGGCAGGGATATTCCTGCGCGGCCTTAAGCCTCTGGCTGGCCCACTAAGTGTTGCTTGTTTCTGTTTTACTTGGGCATAGTATGAGTATATATGACTCGTATTGTCGCTTCAGTAAGATTTTGCCATATGTGTTTAACAACTTCTTCTGCTCTGTTGAATCAAAGCTGAAATCTTAATGGGTTTGTAACTGTGCACTGTGTTAGATAATGTTCCAGTGGTCTGTCGGGAATTTCTCCACAGTGCCTTATTGATATGACCTTCAGGGGACAGATCTGGCGTGATATCAACCCCCAGGTCTTTGTCTCTCTGACTCTTGAAGTACTTCATCTCCCAAATGGTACCTTGTATCTGGTCTCCTGCTTCCGACACCTATCTTCATTACATTGCATTTGCTTGGGTCAAACTCTAACAACCATTTGTTCGACCATTTCCACAGCTTTTCCAGGTCTTCTTGAATCCTCAAGCTGTCCTCCTGTATCTTAATCCTTCTCATAATTTTGGCATCGTCAACAAACATTGAGAGGAATGAGTTGATACCCTATATATACATTTACGCATATCAGAAACAGGATAGGTCCGAGCAAAAGAGCCGTGTTGGAGTCCACTGGTGACTTCGAGCCAATTTGATGTCTCACCCCTCACTGTATCTCTTTGCTTCCTATTGCATAGGTACTCCCTTATCCACCGGAACACCCTACCAGTTACTCCTGCCTGTTTCTTCAGCTTATGCATCAGTCTTTTATGGGGTACTGTGTCAAAAGCTTTCTGACAAAAAAATGCAAGGCAAGATTTACCTTCCCTGAACCCATGTTGATGGGTTGTCACGAAGTCCCTTCTCTCCAGAAGTTTTACTAGTTTTTTCTCACGATCTTCTCCATCACCATGCATGGTACACAAGTTAAGGACACTGGGCTGTAGTTCATTGCCTCTTGTCTGTCACTCTTTTTGTATATTTTGACTACATTAGCCATTTTCCATATTTCTGGTAGGTCTCCCTTTTTCATTGATCTACTATATATACCCTATGGAGAGTGGCAAGCAAAGCACTCCTGCACACTCTTTCAATACCCATGAGGAGATTCCATCTGGGCCAACAGCCTTTCTCACGTCCAGATCCAACAGGTGACTCTTGACCTCATCTCTTGTAATTTCGAACCCTTCCAAGACCGCCTAACTTTACTGCCACCTCTCCTAGCGCAGTGACCTCTCTTTGTTCTATTATGAACCCCTCCTGGAGGCTCTTGTTGAATTTTTCACACACCTCTTCCTCATTCTCTGTGTACCTGTCCTTATCCGTTCTAAGTTTCATCACCTGTTCCTTCACTGTTGTTTTCCTCCTAATGTAACTGTGTAATAGCTTAGGTTCGATCTTTGGCTTTGTTTGCTATATTATTTTCATACTTTTTCTCAGCTGCTCTTTTCACACTGACATACTCGTTCCTAGTTCTCTGGCATCTCTCTCTCTGCTTTCTGGTGTTCTGTTATTTCGGAAGTTCTCCGTGACATTTTGTTTAGTTCCTTTGCCCTATTAAACCACGGATTTTTGAATTTCATTTCTAGAAAACAAAAACCTTACTTTAAATACTAAGACCGCAGGTCAGATGTTGTGACCTTGTCTCAAGGAGAGAACTGTCTTGCCTTGCTGCTGCCCCAAGCCACACTCACTGAAACTCTCCTCCAAAGCTGAGAGGCTGACCTTGCCTTAGTTGCTAACCTACTTTTCAATGACAATTAACCACATTAGATTCGTATTGACTGGTCACTTTAAGGAGATTGGATTCCTATCCAAAATGAATGGTAATTACACAGGTACTTGAACCCGATCAATTGTTGAGTACAATATTGAATAATAACATTAATTTCTCTAATTTGAATGAATTAATTAATAAACAAGATGGTTGATGGCATTTCTTATCCCACCTGGTGAGACTGTAATGAGGCTAGTGTGTGTGTTACAAGGCTACCAAACTATAGTCCCCATTTCTACTAGTATTAATTGCCGTGACGTCACTCTAAGATGACTCACTGTACATCTTTGCCAGCTCTACATGTATGAATACTATGAATTATATTCCCTGGTCGGTACACCACATCCTTGTTGTTATAATTCTTTATGAGTTATTTATAAATAGCTACAGTGAGGGTCTAGACTCTTTTTCTAAGGGAAAGTAGTTCGTGGGGCTACACACATTATCTTCACTGTAAACATCTTCACTACACACACACACACACACACACACACCATCTTCACTACACACACTATCTTCATTGTAATCATCTTCACTACACACACTATATCTTCACTGTAGCCATCTTCACTACACACACTATATCTTCACTGTAACCATCTTCACTACATACACTATATCTTCACTGTAACCATCTTCACTACACACACTATATCTTCACTGTAACCATCTTCACTACACACACTATATCTTCACTGTAGCCATCTTCACTACACACACTATCTTCACTGTAACCATCTTCACTACACACACTATATCTTCACTACACACACTATATCTTCACTGTAACCATCTTCACTACACACACTATATCTTCACTGTTACCATCTTTACTACACACATTATATCATCACTGTAACCATCTTCACTACTGTGACGGTGTCCCATCTTATGTCTTCCCTATGCCGGCATAAAGTCATATCTCTTCAACCTGCACGTTCTCTGATGCTCAGGGAACATTTTGATATATAGGAAGGTGTTGAGAGTTATCGTGGTGGCAGTGAATTTGCCGATTTAGTTTGGTTTTACAAGTGGCTTACGCCCTTTTGGTGTACAAAATGGCGCCGAGGCATTCCGCTTCCTGCCAAAGAAGCGTGACGCCTGCCGGCTGATGATTGGCCAAGTATGGTCACGTGACGAGATTGACCAATGTCGCGAGGAGCCCTCGGGCAGTGTGATGTCACAGGGCGGAGGGCTCTGAGTAGCTCGGTGTTCTGCGGTGGTCAGTGTGTCACGGCCCGTCATCTAGAACGGACACGCTCAAATGAGCTCCCAATTTGGAGGCTAGGAAGCCCCAACCAGTGAACCCAAGCAGCCGCATTGATACTGTAGACGTCGTGGGTCTCCTGTAGAGTGTATGGAAGCAGAGCTTGGCTGGTGTTAGAGCGCCAAGAGCTCTTTTACTGATAGTCTGTGGCAGAGCTGAACGTTGGGCGGGGTCGCGAGGACGCCCCTGCTGGCCACGTTCAAACGCATCAGGCGACGTTACACACATAAATCACAATTGCGTGATGCATCAAATGAAGAAATGAACGATTAAGGCAGCGTCTGGGATGCTCTCGGACGCAGGTTCGAATCCCCGTCACGGCCATCCCCGTTGTGGATTTGCTCATCAGGCGAGCTGCTGGCGACCGGGTCAAGTCCACTGGAAAAGTTGAGAAGGGGACGCTAAACTGGACTGCAAGTTTGTCTACAGTTCCAGTGTGGGAGGAGGGAGACGACGCACACGGGAAAATGTCTCCAGTACCTCAGGAGGAGGAGGATGACCTGCCTACAGAGTGTGAGGACGGCGAGGACGCGCATCTACAAGTCGACTGAGGACCTTGTGTGTACAGGACCCTGATCAACGGAGGACCAAACGCCAGGACCGAGGACCTCAGCGACCATCGTCAGAGGATATGTCGACTTTGTAGCAGAGAGAATTAAGATAGAAAATTCCCTCCCATTACCCCTTGGCCTAGGTGAGCTAGAGTATCATTCATGTCGTGAGCATTGTCTTTATTATCACTACCTGTGTGGTAGAGTTAGGCTAGGAGTCAGGTTACTCATCTATGCATGAAATAATATTTATATGTGTGTGGGCAGTGACATTTTGGGCAGCTAGAGGAAGTGACTGGTTTCAAGAGGCCAGGAGCGAACTTTTGAATCGTCCAGCTGACTGTGTTGCCAGAGGCGCGTGAGGAGTGTGGCCGCCGTCTGACAGTTATACATATATTGTTTACCCTGCGGATGAAGTGTAGTTTTCTTCGGTAAACTTATCATTGATTTTAACACTATGTTTGAGTGATCCTTCCATCTTTTCTGTTTCGAGTCCTCTGGAAGGTTATAGGATAAGGGCACTTTAGTACGGCAGTTTCTTGACGTTGGGGAAACCTTAGGACCGGCTACCAAGTGTGCACATTTACAAGCGTGGAGTTTATTCAATGTTGAATCAAGGTCTTCAACGTGGAAATTAACGTTGAATGACCAACGTTGGTGATGATTCAACGTTGAATTGACGTTGCTCTTGGAAATTGTGTTCACTGGATTGAACTTGCCTGATGAATGACGTTGCTGTCAGTAAATGGTGATAGTGTGTATACGTCCCAACCACTTAGGCTGGACGGTAGAGCGACGGTCTCGCTTCATGCAGGTCAGCCTGCAATCCCCGGCCGTCTAAGAGGTTGTGCACCATTCTTTACCCCCGTCCCATCCCAAATCCTTATATCCTGATCCTTTCCCAGTGCTCTTTAGTGGTAATGATTTCGCGCTTTCCCCTGACAGATCCCCTTCCCTCGAGAAATGCAACTTCAGTAAAGTGAGTCAACTTTAAGTAAACTTAAGTCAACTTTAGTAAACTAGAGGGACGTTTACAAGGAAGCATAACAAGAGAAGGACTGGATGACACTGTTATTCTCCAGATGGCCAAACAATTTTACCATGCTGGAAACTCATTACACAAAGCTTCAATTTCTCCGCGTGTCGCCGAAAATCATTCCAACAGAGGTTTAGGAGTCACAGTGAGAGGGAAGAAGTCAGGTTAGGACAAATTATCCTCCATACTTCCCTGGAAATATAAAGCGATTAACTTTCCTTATTAAGACATTAGGCTGGGGTATTCTTGCCCTTGATGGGGTGGTTCTTCTCCGGCCACGTCCACGGCGGTCTCCGGGGTTGGAGGTCCCTGTGCCCTTCTTCACCAACTTCGAGGTCATCCCCGGAACTCACAGTTCCTGCGACGGCACTGGAACCAATCGTATTGGCGTATGCCTTTCCATTGGAGACTTTCAGCGCCGTGGAGAGGGGGACCTGCTGCCTGGGTAACAGCTTCTCCCCCGAATCAATCTACCCTGGCTTTGCGCCCTGGTGAGACCACTCCAGACCAGGCCGACACCAGAGTGCAACTCCATAGTCTCCTAAGACTGATGGATGCCTACTACTACTACTACTAGCTCGGTCGATAGAGCTTTGGCCTCACACAAGCGCGGGGCTCCCTGTTCGAGTCTCCTAGAGCTCAGACCCGGAAGATTGTCCAGAATATAATGACTATAAGACCTCTCTCATACAATCAGCTCCTAACCTGAACAAAAAACAATCGACTCTGACTTGTCGTTGCTCGGGGAACGACCATTAACAATACTTACAAGTTAGTACAGTCTCCCCCCCCCCAATCCCCCAGCTCAATTCTCGTGATTTGCCACAACGTACAAGACACAGAATACTAACATAACCAGAAGCGCACGACCCAACCCACTCTCCTAACCTAACCTACCGATGCATATATATAACTTGGATATGTGAGTGAACCGCTGCTGTTCACAGTACTATGTAATTTGTACGTTGGTAACCATAACGTACAAAATGCGACGTGCTGAGATAATGGCTACACCCTTTTGCCATCACCCTCAGCCACAACAATAAGACGCCAGATGGATAACTTGAGTAACAGCTGAGTAAACCAACAGGACTCGACACAACCGAGCAGGTATAATATAACTGAGAATACAACTTGAGCTTGACATGAGATGGCTGAGTATAGGACTCCATAGGATCGGTACGGGCTGAGTATAGGACTCCACAGGATCGGTACGGGCTGAGTATAGGACTCCGTGGGATTGGTACAGGCTGAATATAGTACTCCACGGGATTGGTACGGGCTGGGTATAGGACTCCACAGGATCGGTACGGGCTGAGTATAGGACTCCATAGGATCGGTACGGGCTGAATATAGGACTCCACAGGATTGGTACGGGTTTTGTATAGTACTTCACGGGATTGGTACGGGCTTAGTATAATGTTCCACGGGATTGGTACGGGTTTTGTGTAGGACTCCACGGGATCGATAGGAGCTGAGTATAGGACTCCACGGGATTAGTACGGGCTGAGTAAAGGACTCCACAGGATCAGTACGGGCTGAGTATAGGACTCCACAGGATCGTTACGGGCAGAGTATAGGACTCCACAGGATCGGTACGAGCTGAGTATAGCACAATTATTTATTATAATAAATTATATATACATTTATGGTTAAAACTAGCCTGGTATCAATCTCTTATAATGGAAAAGCACAATTGTTCTTTGGTTCAGTCCTCGGAACAATGTTATAGTGTTTGCTGTAAGTTTTGTTTACTATTAGCAGAGCTTGAAAAAGTTAGGCAAGAAAAATATATAGCAGTGTCTTCCTGCTATAAACTGTTTAGCAGTGTCTTCCAGCTATAATAAATATATATGTAAATAGGATACTATTCATGATCCTGTATCTTGATTCAAAGGAACAAAATTATATGGGAAAATCCGAGCAGGCTTATTTCTTTTTATGAATATTTAAGTTTTTTAGTTAATTTTAATATTGTTGGGTCTGAGTTATTAATACGCTTCCTAGTAAGTCGACTGTATATTGATTCCGCCTGCTAAAATCTTAACTTACATTCTTAATTGTCCCCCCCCCCCCACACACATAATGAGGGGGACAATTTGTAGCTCATTCCACTTTGCAGTGGATACTGATGAACTATAAATTGTTTACCTAGTCTTTAATATAAATTGTACCACATATGGTGGTGTAATCTACTATTATTACAGCTAATTTAATTATGAACACTACTACTCTATCTATAGTTTACATAAATAAAGGCCTTAGCTGACACTGTAGGTGTGGCCTAATTAGGCTGGTACTGTAGTTCAATCTCAGATTAGGGTGTGGCCACATGTGCCTCAGAGTGCCACGTAATGGCGGCTATCTGGAGGTATGTAAGGTTGGTGTACAACAGGGTAGAAAAAATTCCACAATTATGTTGGGAGCCAGCTGCATCCTGGTAACTTCACATCACTAGTTCCTGCCGACGTATTTATTATTACTGGAAGCACATTGACATATAAGGTACAGTGTGACATGGAACATTCGTATATGTAGTAAAGAGCTGAGTAAACGTATGTGTTTGGGAAATAAATCCCACAGTATAACCGCTTAACCTATTTAAGACATAAAATGGGCAAAATATGGAATAAATACTTTGTAAGACGGATACTCCGGTGTTCCTGGTGTTGTAGAGAGGCTGTAGTGGCTGCTCGGATTGTTGACACGTAATCTGGGTGTCTATGATGAGTTTGGTGGCTCGTTAGGAGCCTCCACTCTCTCGTGTCTTTGTTATGATTCTCTAGCGCCTCCCCGGAGCAGAGTCCCAAACAACGTTTGTGTTGGTTCTATTATGTCTCAAGTAAATAGGGAGCCAAGCTAATTTTATGTTGTGTTTAATTATATTCAGTCCTAGTGAACACTATTTTATTAAGATTAAACACCAGACTGTTGTTTATAAGAAATAAGACAATACACACACACACACACACACACACACACACACACACACACACACACACACACACACACACACACATATATATATATATATATATATATATATATATATATATATATATGTCGTACCTAATAGCCAGAACGCACTTCTCAGCCTACTATTCAAGGCCCGATTTGCCTAATAAGCCAAGTTTTCATGAATTAATGTTTTTTCGTCTACCTAACCTACCTAACCTAACCTAACCTAGCTTTTTTTGGTTACCTAACCTAACCTTACCTATAAATATAGGTTAGGTTAGGTTAGGTAGGGTTGGTTAGGTTCGGTCATATATCTACGTTAATTTTAACTCCAATAAAAAAAAATTGACCTCATACATAGAGAAAAGGGTTGCTTTATCATTTCATAAGAAAAAATTTATAGTAAATATATTAATTCAGGAAAACTTGGCTTATTAGGCAAATCGGGCTATGAATAGTAGGCTGAGAAGTGAGTTCTGGCTACTAGGTACGACATATATATATATATATATATATATATGTCGTACCTAGTAGCCAGAACTCACTTCTCAGCCTACTATGCAAGTCCCAATTTGCCTAATAAGCCTAGTTTTCCTGAATTAATAAAGTTCTCCAATTTTTTTCTTATGAAATGATAAAGCTACTCATTTCATTATGTAGGAGGTCAATTTTTTTTATTGGAGTTAAAATTAACGTAGCTATATGACCGAACCTAACCAACCCTACCTAACCTCACCTAACCTATCTTTATCAGTTAGGTTAGGTTAGATAGCCGAAAAAGTTAGGTTAGGTTAGGTTAGGTAGGTTAGGTAGTCGAAAAACAATTAATTCAGGAAAACTTGGCTTATTAGGCAAATTGGGCCTTGCATAATAGGCTGAGAAGTGCGTTGTGGCTACTAGGTACGACATATATATATATATATATATATATATATATATATATATATATATGTCGTACCTAGTAGCCAGAACGCACTTCTCAGCCTACTATGCAAGGCCCAATTTGCCTAATAAGCCAAGTTTTTATGAATTAATGGTTTTTCGACTACCTAACCTACCTAACCTAACCTAACCTAACTTTTTCGGCTACCTAACCTAACCTAACCTATAAAGATAGGTTAGGTTAGGTTAGGTAGGGTTGGTTAGGTTTGGTCATATATCTACGTTAATTTTAACTCCAATAAAAAAAAATTGACCTCATACATAATTAAATGGGTAGCTTTATCATTTCATAAGAAAAAATATTGAGAAAATATATAATTCAGGAAAACTTGGCTTATTAGGCAAATCGGGCCTTGCATAGTAGGCCGAGAAGTGCATTCTGGCTACTAGGTACGACATTATATATATATATATATATATATATATATATATATATATATATATATATATATATATATATATATATATATATATGTCGTACCTAGTAGCCAGAATGTACTTCTCAGCCTACTATGCATGGCCCGATTTGCCTAATAAGCCAAGTTTTCCTGAATTAATATATTTTCTCTAATTTTTTTCTGATGAAATGATAAAGCTACCCATTTCATTATGTATGAGGTCAATTTTTTTATTGCCGTGAAAATTAACGTAGATATATGACCGAACCTAACCAACCTAACCTAACCTATCTTTATAGGTTAGGTTAGGTTAGGTAGCCGAAAATGTTAGGTTAGGTTAGGTTAGGTAGGTTAGGTAGTCGTAAAACAATTAATTCATGAAAACTTGGCTTATTAGGCAAATCGGGCCTTGCATAGTAGGCTGAGAAGTGCGTTCTGGCTACTAGGTACGACATATATATATATATATATATATATATATATATATATGTATATGTCGTACCTAATAGCCAGAATGCACTTCTCAGCCTACTATTCAAGGCCCGATTTGCCTAATAAGCCAAGTTTTCCTGAACTAATATATTTACTATAATTTTTTTCTTATGAAATGATAAAGCTACCCTTTTCACTATGTATGAGGTCAATTTTTATTTATTGGAGTTAAAATTAACGTAGATATATGACCGAACCTAACCAACCCTACCTAACCTAACCTAACCTATATATATAGGTAAGGTTAGGTTAGGTAGCCAAAAAAAGCTAGGTTAGGTTAGGTTAGGTAGGTTAGGTAGACGAAAAAACATTAATTCATGAAAACTTGGCTTATTAGGCAAATCGGGCCTTGCATAGTAGGCTGAGAAGTGAGTTCTGGCTACTAGGTACGACATATATATATATATATATATATATATATATATATATATATATATATATATATATATATATATATATATATATATATATATATATTTATATATATATATTTATATATATATATTTATATATATATATTTATATATATATTTATATATATATATATATATATATATATATATATATATATATATATATATATATATATATTTATATATATATATATATATATATATATATATATATATATATATATATATATATATATATATATTTATATATATATATTTATATATATATATTTATATATATATATTTATATATATATTTATATATATATTTATATATATATATTTTTATATATATATATATATATATATATATATATATATATATATATATATATTTATATATATATATTTATATATATATATTTATATATATATATTTATATATATATATATATATATATATATATATATATATATATATATATATATATATTTATATATATATATTTATATATATATATTTATATATGTATATTTATATATATATATATATATATATATATATATATATATATATATATATATATATATATATATATATATATATATTGTGACAAGAAATGTAGGTGTTAAGGCAGTCTTCTCTATGGCTGGTGGAAATGCCAATCACATTAGAGAAAAAAGAGAAAAAAAATGTTGACTGCTTGGCGGTTGTCATCCTGTGGTAAAGTGAGAGGGAAAAACACGCAAAACAAATCTTATAAATAATGAAAATTTAATTTACTTTAAACAAACAGAAACAAAATAAAGATAATCCCTTGGCTATGTACAGTGCTGATCAAAACACAGACAAAAACACAATATAAAATAAAATAATGGTTACATTACTCCACAATTAGCAAGACAAAAAATTAGTAAATGGTGCTGATAATATTGGCTGGCTGAAACCTCCACTTAGTATACAGGATGTATGCTTTGATAGAAGCGTCAGCTCTAGAGCACAAAGAATATTCTGAGGAATATTCTATTCTAACTGCTTGTGCAAGACTATATATAGGCGAGCAGATGGCGCTGGAGTCGCGTGAAGTCGCTCATTCACCAATGGGGAGAGCGTTAGCTTGAAGTGTTTTTTTTTTTTATTTTTTATATTTACATGCAAAGCATGCAACTTAAATTCAATAAAAACAACACAGAATACAGAACAGAAGAAAAGAAAACAATAGACCACCGGCCAGAAGGGCCGACAGCATTTCACAATAAACCACAAACATGATAAAGGCATAGAAAAATACAGCATACAACAAGGCACAAAGTAGAATACAATGGCAAACTAGCAAGCACAGTAACATCACAAAACAAAACCGTCATAAAACAAAACATACATCAAAGGCACAACAGGGAACATCATAGTACAATCACAATACATACCAAACAAAACATAAAGAACAAACACGTACAACAGGTAAAGCACGCCATAACAAACGGAAGGCAAAACAGAATGGCACAACCGAACAAAGAGCACTCGCCAACAGCCTGAAGGGCACACAATATGACATACACAAGCGCATACGACATCCACAACCGAACACACAAATACACAGGAACCGCACACCCACCCACCAGCCATACAAAGAAAACCTACAACATACACCGGAGCACGCAGGAACCGGAAAACAAAACCCACCCCACCCACTCACACACACACCCCATCCTCACCGCACACAACAGGAAACACAGAATACACAGAAATCATTTGCGAGGAAAAGCGTGAGAAATGTACTTCTCCGGGAAAACAGCGGAAGGATACTTCTTCTTGTAAGCCTCCCAGACCAAATCTTCAAGGTCGGTAGGGTTTTTTATCCCCCTCTCCCGAGGGGGTATCATAAACTCAGGAACATCGATATCGGGTGGCATCGGCCAACGCCCGAGGTCACTGACGCAAGTCGCATAACGAGGCCGGGGAGCGCCATCCACGCCCATCGAGGAAGCAGACGACACTGGAGAAGCGGACAAGGGCCGCCGAGACTTCCACGCCGACGCGCACATAGGAGCAGGGGCCGGACGACGAGACTGTAGCACCTCCATGGATACCGCAGGAGACACAGAAGAGACTGCTGGAGACGGAAGAGGCGGCAAGACCGCTGCCGAGGAAACGGGTAATGAGGAAGGGGCCACGAGTACTCTCAGAGCGGGCATCCTTTCTCAACACCATCACCAGGCCACCCCGCTCACCACCAACCACAGCAGGGGGAACCACCCCCCACGAAGAACCGGAGCCACCCCACGTAGGCAACGCACCTGAAGCAGGACCCTCATACACCAGACCAGGAGGGGAGGCCGAAACGCCGGCACCGGCATCCTCAGGCAAGTGTACCTCCGCCACCACCATAGTGTGCACCACATCCGGAGCCACCCCACCGTCAACGGAAGGACGACACTCGTCGAAGTCGCCAACTTCAGCCCACGCAGAAGAACGCCGGGAACGCTTAGACTCGGGCCGCACATCATCAGACCCGGAGGCAGACTCGGCGACCCGTGCAGCACTAGCCGGGCGAACCGACGCACGCCGCAGTACGGCAGCCTCCTCAACCACACGGGGCACCAGGCCAGTCACAGGAGGGAATGCTGGATCCACCCCAGCTCCCAGCACAGCCGGAACAGCCGGCGAGGGTGCAGGGACCGGGACAGACACAGCAGAGGAAGAACTGGAAGACGAGGGGTCCGAGCAAACGACAGTCGGAAGAGGCTCAGGGACACCAGCCAGAGCAGGCGGAGCACTTGGCGAGGATACTACCTTCGGAGGAGATGCGGCAACAACAGGAGGCGCAACAGCTGATACAGAGGGCACCTCCTCAGCCGAAGAGACGTCCACACCCACCGAATCATCCCCCACAGGAAGGGGCGGAAAATCCTCCTCACTGAAGAGATTCACTGGTGCAACAGCAGGCGCAGAACAGGCCTGATGGCCCAAAAGACCACAACGATAGCACGTCCGCGGCTGGCGGGCATAAAACACCCGAACGTTGTACCCCATAAGGCGCACAGAGGACGAAATATCCGCCCGGAGTCTCATGCCCAGGGTGCGAATGTTAGACCTCACACCCTTAAGAGGACTAGAAGACACCACGTTCACCCTCACACTAACTACCGCGCCAAACCGGCCGAAATACCGCCGTAGCAGAGCCTCTGGAAACTCCAAGGGAGCCCCATGCACACTGATGTAAGTAAGTGCACCACTTCTATCCGAGAGGGTTACAGTGCCCGCACCATCCGGCAGGGGTAGTGTCCGCACCTCGTATCGCCAGAGAAATTCGCGAAACGCCACCTCCTCCGTGAACTTCACAATCGCCCTATGGGCCGTTACCAACTCGACCCCATAAATCGCAAACACAGGGACAGAGAGCATTTCACAAGCCAGGGCAATCTCCGGGTAACCAACCCGCACAGAGAACTCTAGTCCCACAGACTGAGCCCGGACGACAGGGGGTAGAGGGACCCCCATCGTAACGCCACGTCAGCACAGGCGAGCAGAGACACACCCGCCCCAAACCGGCCGAAACTGGCAAACAACACCAACTGCTGGAGCGCTGATGCAACACGTCTGTCCCCTACCGAAGCTAGGGCCAGACTCATTAGCATGAAGTGGTAGTTTGGTGATCGACGAGGGTGGTGCTGCGACAGCGAGGACAGGGGAGTGGAGTGAATGTACCTCCCTGTAGAGACGTCTGTTATTCCACTTCTATAATATTCTTGAATGTGGTATTTTGATGTTGCAGACTTAAAGAAGTAACGAGATGTAGGAAAGAGCAGGCTAAATCTCTCTTGAAAGAGATTACTGTCACAGCTCTCCCCCGAAGCCTGCTCTTACGGGTTAACTTACTTCATTAGACGGTAGAGTGATAGGAGTTGCTGCCTCTACCTCATAGACTCTGGAGAGGGCGTCGGCTATGATGTTATCCGAGCCCTTAATGAAGAAGATCTCCAGGTTAAAGTTCTGCAGATACAGAGCCCAGCGTAGAAGACGTTGATTGCTGAATTGGGCTTGTTGCAGAAATCGTAGGGGATTGTGGTCTGAGTAGATGGTAATAGGCCGATTACTCTATAGGTAAGGTTCGAAATGTTGCAGGTTCATGACGATGGAGAGGAGTTCCTTTTCTATGGTGCTATAGTTCTTCTGATGAGCCTTGAACTTGTAGCTGTAGTAGCTGACAGGAAGAACCTCTTCGCCACGTTGTTGCATTAGAACGCCCCCGATGCCGGTGCCACTTGTGTCGACATTGATGATGAAGGGCTACGTAATATCTGGAGAGGCGAGAATGGGATTAGAACATAGCAGAGATTTGAGTTGTTCAAAGGCAACGATCTGTTGAATGGTCCAATGATACCATTGTTTGGGGCTGGTCAGATTAATCAGTGGTGTCGCTACCGTACTGAAAATTTTCACAAACCTACGATAGTAAGATGCAAGGCCAAGGAAGCGCAGGAGCTGCTTCCTGGTTGTAGGTTGTGGGTAATGCTGAATGGCTTGAGTGTGAATGGCTAAAGGAGCTAGGCTTCCACTTCCTATTACATGACCAAGATAACGCACTTTACCTTTAGCAAAGGTGGACTTGCCCAAGTTGATGGTAAGGCCAGCTGTCAGGAGCTTGGAGAACAATCATTGCAGCTGGAGCAGATGTTCGTTCCAGGTGTTGGTTGCCACAACGATGTCATCCAAACAGGCGTAGATGTGATCTAGGCCATGGATGATGCGGTTGACAGCTCGCTGGAAGGTGGCTGGGGCATTACACAGTTCAAAAGGAAGGCGTTCATATCTGTACAGGCCAAAAGGAGTGGTGAAGGCAGATATTTACTTAGCCTGCTCTGTCAGACTAATCTGATGATAGCCCTTTAACAAGTTAATTTGGGAAAGATAAGTAGCAGTACCTACTGCGTCAAGGATATCATCTATACGAGGTAAAGGCTAAGCATCCTTGACGGTCACGAGATTCAGTTTCCTATAGTCTATACAAAATCGTACTTTACCGTGAGGTTTCGGCACCAAGAAGCAGGGTGAGGCCCAAGGGGACTCACAAGGGGTGGCCAGCCCATGATCCAGAAGGTACTGTACCTCAGCATGCATAACTTCCTTTTTGTACGGGCTGATGCGGTAGAAGGGTTGACGAATCGGCCGGGTATCAGGATGTAGCTGTGTGTCGTGTTGAACCACATTACATTCCTGGGGATCATCGCTGAACAACTGATGTTCTTGGAACACTGATGACAGGAGCACTGTTACAGTCCTGAAAATATTTAGGAAGATCTGCAAGAATTTCCGAGTTGGAAAGCACTGACTCAGAGTTAGTGTTGTCGGGAGGAGAAGCAGGGAAAGTCTCACTGTGGAGGTATGGATCTTTAAAGGTGGTGAGAGATACTAGCACAGTGGGGGGAATACCTTTATACTTCTTCAAAAGATTGACGTGGCACAACTGGGTCCTCCGCCGCCTATCAGGAGTCTCAAGAACGTAGTTGTGGTTATTTCTGCACACCTTGATGCGGTAAGGTCCTGAAAACTTATTTTGCAATGGAGAACCAGGGATCGGAAAATATGCTAAAACGAAGTCTTCTACTTTAAATTTCCTGATTTTACTATGTTTGTCAAAATGATTCTTCATCCTATCTTGAGCTTTTAATAAATTATCATTGGCAAATTTATGTACTCTCTCTAGAAGGTGCTTTAAGTTTTGAAGAAACTGGGGCACATACAGAGGGTCACTGAAGGTGGCATTATGTAGAGAGTCTTTAAAAGCTTTAAGAGGAGTACGGCACTTACGTCCGTAGAACATCTCATAAGGAGACACTTCTAGAGACTGATTTGGGAGACTTCTGAAAATTCACATGATGATGTCAAGTTTTTTTTATCCCAGTCTTTCATAGTTTCATTGCAAAATTTCTTAAGGAGTGATTTTATCGTTGGTGACTACGTTCAAGAGAACCCTGTGAAGCAGGATGATAGGGGCTGGACAATACCTGAGTGATGTTGAATTCTTCCAGTGTCTTCTTGAAGAGATCACTGGTGAGGTTGGTGCCACAGTCACTTTGAACCTCCCGTGGAAATCCATATTGTGTAAAGATCTTCAACAGTTGCTTCACCACAGTAGCAGCCGTAATGTTCTTTACAGGAACTGCTATGGGGAATCTGGTGGTTGGACACAGGATGGTTAGTATATAAGCGTTGCCAGAACTGGTCCAGGGAAAAGGACCAACACAGTCTATAATGAGTCTCTGAAAGGGTTCCAAAGGCACCGGGATAGGAATTAAAGGAGCCTTGGGAATAGAGATGTTAGGTTTTCCTGCCATCTGACATGTATGACACTGCTGTACATAAGTTTTTACATCTTTAATCATACCTGGCCAGTAATAGTCTTGTCAGATGGCGTGATAGGTTTTATTAAAACCGTAGTGAGAAAGCGCTCCGTGGGCCAGATATAGAATATTGGGCCGTAGGCTGGTGGGAACTGCTAGTTGATCGACATTAGCCCAATCGTCATCCTCTGCTAGTTTACTGGGTCGGTACCTGCGGTAGAGCAACTGATTCTCTATAAAGATCCCAGGAATACTATCAGATTGAGTCTCGGCCTGGAAGAATAATGTGTTAATGAGGGATCCTCCCTCTGCAACTTACGGAACTCCAGCATAGTAAGATCCGGTGGTAGATTCTGATTGTCTTGAGGGACAGCTGTTGAAGCAGAGTCAGATGTTTGCGGGCGTGCAGCTTGTGCACGGGTTGTCACCAAAACCGGAGGAGAGACTTCATCACTTTCTTGGACCTCTGCTGGAATATACTTCAGGATGGGGTTTTCCACGACAGAGTCACATACCTGGGGTTTGTCCATGATGATCAAGTTGGAAGGCTGTAGATCTTCAGCCAAGTCGTTGCCCAGGAGAAGTTGTACCCCTGACATGGGAAAAGGCTTTTCCCGAATGGCGACTTGGACTTCACCTTTCACGAAAGGACAATCCAGGTGGACTCTGCCGAGTGGATACGGAGTGGTAGCAGTGAGGTCAGTGATAAGGACCGTCTCCTCGGTGTAGGTGATGTTAGGCACAGTTGATTTTAAAATTATAGATTGAAGAGCAGTTGTGTCCCTCAAGATCTTCACTTTGAAACGTCCCTCCGAATCTGTACTGTTGGCAGAGACAGTTCCAGGGTATAGGTGTTTGCTGAAGAGAGAAAGATCATTAACAGGAACACAAATATTCATCACAGGCTTACCGGACTTAGGAGGAGTCTGTTTGGGTTTAGGAGTTTCACTATAGCCTTTGTATTGGCCTTTCCACATTTATCTATGTTATGTCCATAGAGCATGCAATACTTACAATATAATTGAGAGTTTGCTTGATTGGTACTCACTTTGTCATAATCAGACCAAGACTTCTTACTGGAAGATGTGTCAGCTGTTAACCTGTGTATCAGACTGTAGGTGTCAGCCGACATCGCACATCTGATGAGGTCGGTTTCCTCTCTGTCTGCTAAGTGAAGACGGATGGAAGCAGGAACACGCCGAAAGAATTCCTCGACTAGAATGAGGTTGAAGAGTTCATAAAATGTAGAAACATGTGCTGCTTCCAGCCATTTCATGAAATATCTTTTCTTAGTATTGGCAAATTCTAAATAGGTGGTAACACTTGCCTTTATATAATCACGGAATTTTCATCTGTAGCTTTCGGTGGAGAGAAGGTAGGCGTCTAGAACGGCTTGCTTTAGGATCTGGTAGTCATTCTCAGACGCTAAGGTACTGAGAGTAACCGCAGCTCTACCTGTGAGATGCACTCTGAAAAGTATAGACCACTTATCTTCAGGCCAGCTAAGCTAAGGCCTCAAAAGTAGTAAAAAGCACGTCTATCTCTGTCTCATTGAATGGTGGCATTAACTTACTTGCCTTGGAGATGCTAAAGCTTTCTGGAAGTTTAGCTTCAGCTTGATGGCGCCGAGTGAGGTGTGTAGTTTCCAAGTCGTGTTCTCTTCTACGGTATTCTAGAAATTCTTCTACGGTGTTCTCTTCACCCTATTCTAGGGTGAAAACCGACAAGCGGCCCGAGAACTTTGCACCAAGCAATACCGAACCAAAGAAGAAAATATCAACTGCCCTAAAGCTGGGCACATGGAACGTCAGGACACTGACACCAGGTTTCTCTGACGACCTGAAAGAAATCAATGACGCCCGAAAAACAGCAATCATCGATAGGGAGCTGAGCAACCTGCAGATGGATATTGTTGCTCTCCAAGAGACCAGGCTCCCAGGATCAGGATCTGTGAGAGAGAGGACCCTCTCTTTCTTCTTGCAAGGCAAACCACCTGATGAGACCAGAGAACATGGTGTGGGATTTGCTGTCAGGAATGCACTGTTGGGACACATTATGCCAACAGTGGGGGAAACCGAACGAATTCTGTCTCTGCAACTGCACTCCCAAACAGGACCAGTCAATGTAATTAGTGCATATGCACCAACTCTGACTTGTTCAGCAGAGGCAAAGGAAAAATTCTACGATGACCTCAATAGAGTCATAGCGAGAACCCCTGTAAAGGAGCACTGTTCATCCTCGGCGACTTCAACGCCAGAATGGGTGCCGAGCTCAACATTTGGCCCACTTGTCTGGGTCCATTCGGCATAGGGAGGATGAATGAGAATGGGCAACGTCTGCTAGAACTCTGCTGCCTTCATGGTCTCTGTGTCACAAACACGTTCTTCGGCACAAAGCCTCAACACCGAGTATCTTGGAGACACCCCAGATGCAAGCACTGGCACCAGCTTGGCCTGCTTCTTCCCAGGCGTGCAAGTCTACCCAGCGTCAAGATTACGCGTAGCTACCAGAGTGCTGTCTGTGACACCGACCTCTCCCTGGTATGTAGCAGGGTCAAGATGCAACCAAAGATGATTCATCACTCGAAAAAGGCGGGCAGACCTCGCATCGACACCACCAAGACCTGCAACCAGGGCAAGGTGGAAGATTTTGCATGCGTGCTCGAGAAAGCTCTCCCTGGCCCAGCCGGGGTCACTGCCTGTAAAAGATGGGAGCACTTCAGAGACGCTGTGTTCAACGCTGCCATTTCCACCTTTGGCAAGAAGACCAGCAGGTCGGCTGACTGGTTCGAGGCTCACTCGGAAGAGATGACACCTGTCATCGAAGAGAAGAGAAACGCCTTGGCAAACCTACAAAGCCTGCCCAAGTCAGCGCAACTTACAGATCCTTTGGGCCGTCCACTGCAAAGTACAGCAGAGTGCCAGGCGATGTGCCAACAACTATTGGCTCCAGCTCTGCTCCCAGATACAGACTGCAGCGGATACAAGCAATGTAAGGGGAATGTATGACTGCATCAAGCAGGCCCTCGGCCCAATCCAGAGGAAGACTGCTTCTCTGAAATCTGCCACTGGCGAGGTGATTCAGGACCAGACACTGCAGCTGAAGCGCTGGGTCGAGCACTACTCTGAGCTATACGCCAGGGACAAGAAGACGCCCGGTCACCGAAGACGCCCTGAGCGCCATTGAGTGTCTGCCTGTGCTAATGGAGCTCGACAGCGAACATGAGGACATGAGGGATGCCAACATCGTCATGCTGTATAAGAATAAAGGTGACAGGGGCGACTGCAACAATTACCGTGGAATCTCCCTCGTCAGTATTGTCGGAATGCTGTTTGCTTGAGTCGCATTGAAGAGGCTCCAAGTACTTGCAGAGAGAGTCTATCCAGAATCACAATGCGGATTCAGAGCTGGCAGGCCCACCATCGACATGGTCTTTTCCCTCAGACAACTGCAGGAGAAATGCAGGGAACAGAAGCAGCCACTCTTCGTAGCCTTCATAGATCTGACGAAGGCCTTCGACCTCGTCAGCAGGGATGGCCTGTTCAAGATCCTCCCCAAGATCGGATGCCCACCCAGGTTCCTCAGCATCATCAGATCTTTCCATGAGAACATGAGGGGCACCGTGGTCTTTGATGGACTAACATCAGACGCCTTTGACATCCAAAGTGGAGTAAAGCAGGGCTGCGTACTGGCTCCAACCCTATTTGGGATTTTCTTCGCAGTTATGCTGCGGCACACCTTTGGATCTGTCACGGAAGGCATTTATCTCCGTACCAGGTCGGATGGAAAGCTCTTTAACCTCGCCAGGCTGAGAGCCAAGATGAAGGTTCGGCTGAGGTGTCTGCACAACTTCCTTTTTGCCGACGACGCAGCAGTCACTGCCCACTCAGCCGAAGACCTCCAACGGCTCATGACCCGCTTCAGCGAGGCCTCTCAGGCTTTCGGACTCACCATCAGCCTGAAGAAAATACAAGTCATGGGACAAGGAGTGGACTCCCCACCTGACATCGGCATCTCCGATTCCAGACTGGAAGTCGTTCACGACTTCGTGTACCTGGGCTCCACAATCTCTTACTCCCTCTCTCTTGATACGGAGCTAAACAAACGCATCGGTAAGGCATCTACTACCATGTGCAGACTGACAAAGAGAGTGTAGGCCAACAATAGGCTGACTGAGTATACTAAGATTCAGGTTTATAGAGCCTGTGTCCTGAGCAATCTCCTTTATGGCAGTGAGTCTTGGACACTGCGCTCGTCAGGAAAGACAGCTGAATGCCTACCACATGCGCTGCCTTCGACACATCTTGCACATCACCTGGCAGGACAAGGTGACAAACAACAACGTCTTGGGGAGAGCAAGAATCACCAGCATGTACACAATGCTGAAATAGAGACGAATGAGCTGGCTCGGGCACGTTGTGCGAATGGGCGACGGCAGGATCCCCAAGGATCTCCTTGGGGATCCAAGGAAATCCTTGGGCCTGAGTGTGAGCTGATGCAGGGAAAGCGTCCAACAGGCAAGCCCCAGCTACGGTACAAAGACGTATGCAAGAGGGACCTGTAAGCCATGGACGTCGATCTTGCTATATGGGAGACACTGGCTGCAGATCGTTCAGCCTGGAGGCAGTCTGTTTAAAGAGGCCTCTCCAAGTTCGAGGAGTCACTTGCCAAGGAATCGGAGGCAAAGAGACAGAGAAGGAAAGTCGGTAGCCAGGAAGACAGACTGAAATTGGACTTCGTTTGTGCTCGGTGTGGAAAGGACTGCCACTCTCGGATTGGCCTTATCAGTCACACCAGATGCTGCACCAGGATTGACAACCAAAGCGCAATTCCATAGTCTCCCGACACTGAAGGATGCCTACTATTGATCATTTCCCCAGAAGTAACACAATATGCAATGTAGAGAGTTCAATTGCCTCGACACAACAAATAGACCATCTACCGGTCAATCAACGTTTGAGGGATAATTGCTAACGTCTAACGTTAGTAATAGACGTCTAAACCGTTAGACGTCTAATGTTAGTAATAGACGTCTAACATTAGTAATAGACGACTAAACCGTTAGACGTCTAACGTTAGTAATATACGTCTAAACCGTTAGACGTCTAACGTAATTAATAGACGTCTAAACCGTTAGACTTCTAACATTAGTAATAGACGTCTAACGGTTTCTTGGCTTGTGTAAAGAAATCCGCAGGTCTGTTGTGATGTCACGAGTCATGTGACCGAGGGTAAAGATATTATTGGAGGAGGCACTCCTTGGTCCTCCATGATGCTGTCGCATGATTGATCACCTTGAATAACAAGGCAGAAGTGCCGAGAGGAACCGCCAGAAGGTTTTCCGCCTAGAAAGTTATTATTAAAAAGGCTTTTGATCTGTGCAGACGTTATACACCGTAACGTCGACCAAAGTTACAGATATTACCTTCTGAACGCGTAGTCATTAAGCCTAGCATATATCAATCACGTCCCAGCGATACCGCATGTCTGAACCCGGCACCGCAACGGCGCGAATATATATAACGGCGCGTACTATATATATATATTAATGAAGATAACGATATAAGAAGAAAAACTTCACACATTTTCAACCCTCAGCGAAACTAGAATGTATTGTATTGATCCATGTATATCTTTATAATCTCGAGTGATCCGTCAACATATCGCCTAGTAAACCATGTGAAGGGAATCTAGATACAATTCCCACTGGCTTTAGTCAATATCCGATTGAATGACAAAAAACTATGGACTGTTGAGACTTAGGTTACTTTCCATCCACTGTGCTGTTGACCCATGTGCTTAACACGGGGGCTAAATCTTGCTACACCACCACGTCACCAGCGGTGGGTACTTGCCTCCTCTCGCATACGCGCACTTGCCTCCCAGCCACCTTGTGGCAAACAATTCTAGTCCTTGCAACTCAGAGGCTACATTTCCCGCTCGACCTCCCCAGCATCTTGTGAGCCATGCTACTACATCTCTCCCCCACACATGTTTCTGTGCCAAGGAAATCAACCACATGCGGTCTGTGTTGGTGTTTGATTTTCAATCAACAGCAGAGGTCTACTGAGTGTGAGAGATAGAGATTGTTTGAATGTAAGCCGGTTATCAAAGTGAGTACTCCTTGCTTAATTATTGTATCATTATCAAGAGGTGCATATTCCTTGTGCTGAATTCAAGTCAGCCGTACTGCCTGTTGTTTCTCAGTAGCCCGCATCAAGAGAGTTACACAGATCGGGGAAGCACGTAAAAGTGAGGTAAGTACCATGTATCTGAGTGATCACCGTAGCTTGGCCTGAGTGAGTGCATTTTACACGTTTACCACATTTAGATTATTATTATTAGATTTATATAATTGTGTATTTTGTGCGGTTTAATATACACCATCACTCTGCCTATCCATTCCATATATGTGTTTTTTTAATCTCGTTCCAGAGGAAAACTAGATTGTAAAGTAAGTGAGTGATTACCAAGTTATTTCTCTTTGTGATTATTGATTGTCATTTATTTAAAATGACAGTGTTATGTTATGTCATTAAGTGCTGACGTTAAGCACTGTATTGCTACTTTGTTTGTCTACGTGGCCCGGTGTTGTATTAATTTGTGAATTAATAATTAAATAGTCAGTGAATTGTAATCTGGTGTTACTAATTAATGTCATTAGTTAAGTGTAAAGTAATTAGCAATGTGTTGACTAATCCTTGGTTGTCAAGCGATCTAAGTGATCAGCTGAGTGTTAACGTAATTCTTTGTGAGTTGATTAACTGTCCGTTCGACAGTAATTAGTGCAGTCACTCACTGATTGCTAATTACCCAGTGCTTTGAAAAATTATCTTCGTTAAGCAGTGCTTGTTTGCCGGACTGTCTGTGTTGACAGATCTCGATTTATTGTAAATTACCCTGCTTTTGATTGACTGTCCAGAGAAGGTAATTAACGTAATTAGTGAACAAATCCACAAGGGCCGTGACGAGGATTCGAAACTACGTCCGAGAGCATCCCAGACGCTGCCTTAATCGACTGAGCTATGACATGGTCAAAAGAATTGCAACCAGAAGTTCTACTGAACTTATTTGGACCTTGCAGTCTCTCTGAGACACAACCCTGGAAACACAAACCGAAACTGTCTCTATATATTCCGCTTGTTACAACTTGTAATAAAGTTGCTAAATCTTGGTTTAACGTGTTTATGACGTATTAGAACGTTGTTACAACTTGCTATATAGGTTGTTATAACTGGTTAGGAGGTGTTAAAACTTGTTCGATCGTTGTACCAACGTCGTAGTTTCGGTATGTGTTTGGCAGGAAACCAGAGTTTTACACAATTTCCACATGCACTTGATATATGTCAATAGGCTGTTCTTCCTCTTCGCCCATACTTCATTACACACAGAAATCACAATAACATGGTGCATCAAAAGAAGAAATCTACAAGGGCCGTGACGAGGATTCAAACCTGCGTCCGAGAGCATCCAAGACGCTGCAATAATCGACTGAGCTACGACATGATCAAAAGAATTAAAACCAGAAGTTCTACTGAACTTACCTGGATTCTGCAGCCTCTCCGAGACACAAACCAAGGTTTAACACAATTCCCCCATGCAATCGTGCTATGTCAATAGGCCGTTCTACCTCTTTGCCCTTACTTCATTACACACAGAAATTACAATAGGGTGATGCATCAAATAAACAAATCCACAAGGGCCGTGACGAAAATTCGAACTTACGTCCTGGATTTGTTCATTTGATGCATCACGCTACTGTGATTTCTGTGTGTAACGTAATTAGTGTTGTGGGAACCAACCTGTGAGAATTATATTTATTTAATTTATATGAATTTATATAGATTTTATATTTATGTCAATTTATATATTTCGATAGCAATTTGTATGATGTTACCAGATTGTATTTCTGCAATATTCTCACAAATCGTCTTCTTACACATTAGGAGGAGGATTATATTAAATATACATATATGCAGTCAATCAAACTACAGTATTAAACTACATATATTAAATAAATTTTGGAGGTTTATCTTATTGTATGGTAGGCCTAGTCCACCAGGTATAACTAGGATGTAGACACCAAATAATCCTCGTGTGAGGCTAGCTTCCAACACCCAAGTAACAGGTGAACCAAGATTAATTCTTGCTTCCTCTTCCATAATTCCTGTCAGAGGGCACTAGCTGTAAAGCCGAAATCCTAATATATGACAGCTATATCAAATGAAACATTTGTTATATTATTAGATAAGGACTAAGGATTAATTACCTGGGATGAGTCATTGCCTCATATTCTAACCGGAATTAATCATATTTACCTAACATTACTGGCCAATAATGACTAAATAGGATTTCAGAAAGACTCTTCCCTTGTTTAGATGTTGACTGAGTGTGTTGATGATGGTAGAAGCTAGTTTGATCTGATTAAACTAATTTGATCTCCATAACACTTCGTCCATGAGAGAATTATAAAAGCTGAATTTGCCCCAGTGACTTGTCTTTAACAATGGCTGACCTCCCTCACCACTGACGCCTTGGCTCTCCTTGTCCAGATGTCAATATGTAGTAGAAGTGTCACATTTACTCTATTTTGATACTGATAATTAAGTTAATTCAAATGAGATGTTTTTATGATGTTATAAGTCCAAAGACTGCTGTATTAATAATTTCCAACAGAATAGCTGGTGAATTTATAGCGCTATGTGGCAATCATATCTCGTTTTCTATTGACGGAAAATTCCACTACGCCACATCTGCTATGGAAGAATTTATATATATATATACAACACCATCAATATTATCTGCTTATTGTATTTATTATTATTATATGGTGTCGGGTTTTCTGACATAATTGCCCGAGGGCTGCACATGGGTCGAAGTCCTATCTAAAAAAGACGAGCACCGATACTCCTCCTTCGAATTATTAGATTAATTTGATGTTAATAATTAGTTATCACACATTTGTGTGTCTGTTCGTACAGGACGGATGTCCTGTAGTAGAGTTGCAGGGGTTAGAAGTCTAATGCGATTTCGTTTCCCCTGTTAACTCGTGAAAGGCTAAAATTATAGCCTAATTACATATTATTTAACCCAGAGGACTTAATGTGATCAAGTACTACAGTCAAGTATGATCCAGGGACTGCAGTGAGATCAGTGACATTAGATATAACTTGAAGCTTATTCAGGTAACTGGTCACAGATATATAAACACTGAGGCCCATGGAATTCATCTTGATTAAATAATAAATGTATCAAAATCAGTTGTCGGATTAATTGGGGTTTAATTTAGTTGATTCAGAGGATTGAATAGTCCATCATTAAAGTCAAGTATGTTTCTGAGACTGCAGTGGGTTCAGTGACATTGGTCACAGTGACTTGTAGCTGTTTAGGCTACTGTTCACTGATTTGGCACTGAAGCCTCATGAACTCAACTTCAGCTTTAAATGGTGATATTAAGATCAACCTCTGTTGCTATAGTCAGCTGTAATCTCCTTAATATAATGCTACTGGAGATATACAATGAGCTGACAAGTTTAGATTTCTACTGGTATTACTTATCTGCAGGCATAGATCTCCTCAAGCTTAATACTGGGCCTGAAAGTAATTTGCTTCCTGCAGAATTTATCATGGTTATGCCCTGATATTTATTAGGGCTACCGATGAATCGATGGTAGTAGTCTGTACCTACAAGGATACTGATGTTGGTGAGGTGATCAGACTTAATAGTGGACTAGGTTATCAATAAACACTAGTCAATGTAAATATACTACCCTATTGAGGGTTGGCAATTAGTAAATATTGTATTGTGAACAGTAGTGCAATTTATATTAAATAATTCTCTATTTAAGAGAACATACACAATTATAATAACAGCTTCTATGAAACTTCTTGTATTATCTAAAAGTATTAAATCTTATTAGTGACCTTGCAAAATTAACATTACAAAATTCTTGGATAATCTTTCTCGAAATTAACATCACAAAATTCGTGGATAATCTCTCGCGAAATTAACACCAAAAAAATCGTGGATAATCTTGCGAGGGCGCAGCCACCAATTTTTGGCTGGCTTCAAAATAAGCGCTGTCACTTCACGAAATAACACTCCACTAAATTGGTGAGCGACCATGAAACCGCTGATGAGGCTTGGCTGAGGGGCTCGTGAGGTTAGCACGAGGCAAATCGGCCGGTCTTTGACTAGCGATGTATTGTTATTGTATAAATTGCACTATACAAGTGTATTTAATGAATCCACTGGTTAACTCTGGTTCATCCGGTAAAAAGATGACTAAATAATCTGTCATCTGGTTCGAAGAGGACCATAATATGGGCAGATTCGAACCGGTTCTGTACTATCTTGGTTCAAAGGACCATGTGATATGGGAACCGACCTATGAGATTTGTATATATTTAATTTATATGAATTTATATAGATTTTATATATACGTTAATTTATATATTTCGACAGCAATTTCTATGATGTTAGCAGACTGTATTTCTACAACATTCTCACAAATTGACTTCTTACACATTGGGAGGAGGGTTTATATTAAATTTATATATATGCAGTCAAACTACAGTATTAAACTTCATATATTAGTAACTAAATTTTGGAGGTCTTATCTTATTGTATGGTAGGCCTAGTCCACCAGGTATTACTAGGATGTAGACACCTAATAATCCTCATGCGACGCTAGCTTTCAACACCCAAGTAACTGATGTACCAAGATTAATTTGGGTTTCCTCTTCTATAATTCCTGCCAAAGGGCACTAACTGTAGAGCCGGAATCCTAATATATGACAGCTATATCAGATGAAACATTTGTTATATTATTTAGATAAGAACCAAGGATTAATTACCTGGATTGAGTCGTTACCTCGTGTTCTAACCAGAATTAATCATATTTACCTAACATTACTGGCCAATAATGACTAAACAGATTTTGGAGAGACACTTCCCTTGTTTAAATGTTGACTGAGTGTGTTGATGATGGTAGAAGCTAATTTAATCTCCATAACACCTCGTCCAAAAGAAAATTATAGGAGCTGAATTTGCCCCAGTGACTCGATCTTTAACAATTGCTGACCTCCCTCACCATTGACGCCTTCCCAGCAAACAATTTTAGGTTGCCACAACATATCTGGAAATTATTTGAAAGTATTGGAAACGTTTGTTTTATCGTATCAGATACGATATTGTGTGTGGACTTAAATAGGTTTCCAAAACTTATAACCAAGACATATGTATCTAACACTAATTTGAGATGTTGTGGCAACTTTACACTCCTAACATGAGTCATTCATAATCCATTCATATACCAATATGAATCTCTTATGAAAGGTTTGAGCCAATAATCTGAACCCTTTTCACATCTTTGTGTTTAAAGTTAAATTTCTTGAAATTAAATTATATTTTATATTATTTTTATTATATTTTATATTATATTATTATTTTCAATTTAAATATTAAAACCAATTTAAGGGTAAAAAAAATCTAATAATTTATATTTCTTTTATTATTTACTAACAATTATAATTATTTACTAACGGAGAGAGGGGAGGCTGTACGGCGGAGAGTGGCGGCTGTGGCGGACAGTGGCGGCGGTGGCGGATAGTGGCGGCGGGCGGACAGTGGCGGCGGCGGGCGGACAGTGGCGGCGGCGGGCGGACAGTGGCGGCGGGCGGACAGTAGCGGCGGTGGCGGATAGTGGCGGCGGGCGGACAGTGGCGGCGGGCGGACAGTAGCGGCGGTGGCGGATAGTGGCGGCGGGCGGACAGGGCGGCGGCGGGCGGACAGTGGCGGCGGTGGCAGATAGTGGCGGCGGGCGGACAGTGGCGGCGGGCGGACAGTGGCGACGGGCGGACAGTGACGGCTGTGGCGGATAGTGGCGGCGGGCGGACCGTGGCGGCTTTGGCGGCGGTGGTGGACAGTGGCAGCGGGCGGACAGTGGCGGCGGCGGGCGAACAGTGGCGGCGGCGGGCGGACAGTGGAGGCGGCGGGCGGACAGTGGAGGCGGCGGGCGGACAGTGGAGGCGACGGGCGGACAGTGGTGGCGGCGGGCGGACAGTGGTGGCGGCGGGCGGACAGTGGTGTCGGTGGCAGACAGTGGTGGCGGTGGCGGACAGTGGTGGCGGTGGCGGACAGTGGCGGCGGTGGCGGACAGTGGCGGCGGTGGCGGACAGTGGCGGCGGTGGCGGACACTGGCGGCTGTGTCTGGCGGTGGTGGCGGGCGGTGGCGGGTGGCGGCGTCTGTGATGAGTGGTGGCGGCTGGCGGTGGTGGGTGGTGGTGGCGGCGGTGGTGGTGGGTGGTGGTGGCGGCGGTGGTGGTGGGTGGTGGTGGCGGCGGCGGCTGGTGGTGGTGGGTGGTGGCGGCGGTGGTGGTGGGTGGTGGCGGCGGTGGTGGTGGGTGGTGGTGGTGGTGGTGGTGGGTGGTGGTGGCGGCGGCGGCTGGTGGTGGTGGGTGTTGGCGGCGGTGGTGGTGGGTGGTGGTGGCGGCGGCGGCGGGTGGTGGGTGGCGGCGGCGGCTGGTGGTGGTGGGTGGTGGCGGCGGGTGGTGGTGGGTGGTGGCGGCGGGTGGTGGGTGGTGGCGGCTGTGGTGGGCGGTGGCGGGCGGTGGCGGGCGGTGGCGGGCGGCGGCGGCTGTGGTGGGTGGTGACGATCGGCGGTGGGGGGGGCTGGTGGCGGCTGGCGGTGGCGGCTTGCGGTGGCGACTGTGGTAACGGGCGGTGACGGCTGATAGCGGGCGGTGGTGGCGGCTGGTGGCAGGTGGTGGTGGCAGTGGTGGTGGCGGTGGTGGCGGCTGGTGGTGGCGGCTGGTGGTGGTGGCAGCTGGTGGCGGTGATGGCGGCTGGTGGTGGTGGCAGCTGGTGGCGGTGATGGCGGCTGGTGGTGGTGGTGGTGGCGGCTGGTGGTGGTGGCAGCTGGTGGCGGCTGGTGGCGGTGATGGCGGCTGGTGGTGGTGGTGGTGGTGATGGCGGCTGGTGGCGGGCGGTGGCGGGCGGTGGCGGCTTGTGGCGGCTGGTGGTGGCGGCGGTGGTGGGTGGTGGTGGTGGTGGTGGGTGGTGGTGGCGGCTGTGGTGGGTGGTGGCGGTGGTGTCGGCGGCGGCTGTGGTGCGTGGTGGCGGTGGCGGCGGTGATGGGTGGTGGCGGCGGCGGTGGTGGTGGGTGGTGGTGGCGGCGGCGGTGATGGGTGGTGGCGGCGGTGGTGGTGGGTGGTGGTGGTGGTGGGTGGTGGCGGCGGGTGGCGGTGGTGGGTGGCGGTGGCTGGTGGCGGGTGGCGGCTGGTGGTGGGTGGTGGCGGCGGGTGGTGAGTGGCGGTGGTGGGTAGCGGTGGCTGGTGGCGGGTGGTGGCGGGTGGCGGCTGGTGGTGGGTGGTGGCGGGTGGCGGTTGGTGGTGGGTGGCGGGTGGCGGCGGGTGGTGGGTGGTGGCGGCAGGTGGTGAGTGGCGGTGGTGGGTGGCGGTGGCTGGTGGCGGGTGGCGGCTGGTGGTGGGTGGTGGCGGGTGGCGGCTGGTGGTGGGTAGTGGCGGGTGGCGGGTGGTGGCTGGTGGTGGGTGGTGGCGGGTGGCGGGTGGCGGCTGGTGGTGGGTGGTGGCGGGTGGCGGCTGGTGGTGGGTGGTGGCGGGTGGCGGCTGGTGGTGGGTGGTGGCGGGTGGCGGCTGGTGGTGGGTGGCGGGTGGCGGCTGGTGGTGGGTGGTGGCGGCGGGTGGTGAGTGGCGGTGGTGGGTGGCGGTGGCTGGTGGCGGGTGGCGGCTGGTGGTGGGTGGTGGCGGGTGGCGGCTGGTGGTGGGTGGTGGCGGGTGGCGGCTGGTGGTGGGTGGTGGCGGGTGGCGGCTGACGGTGGGTGGTGGCGGGTGGCGGCTGGTGGTTGGTGGCGGCTGGTGGTGGGTGGCGGCGGGTGGCGGCTGGTGGTGGGTGGCGGCGGGTGGCGGCTGGTGGTGGGTGGCGGCGGGTGGCGGCTGGTGGTGGGTGGCGGGTGGCGGGTGGCGGCGGGTGGCGGCTGGTGGTGGGTGGTGGCAGGTGGCGGCTGGTGGTGGGTGGTGGCGGGTGGCGGCTGGTGGTGGGCGGCGGGTGGCGGCGGGTGGCGGCCAGCTGGGACACACCTTTCACCCCTGAAGGTCTGAGCAAAACTAACCATATGTCTCTCTCACCCACCAGCCCAGTGTTGCCAGCTCGCGCTCTCAAAATGTTTCCTTCAAAGATTGTATATTATCTTTGAACAACAAGTTTGATTATCAAGGAAATAATGCATATATTATTGTCACATTAATACTGTGCAATATCTTATTACATTCCTGCTAAATAATTATAATTTGAAACAGGACAAAAAATCCCACATATATATATAAACCAACATTAGAGATCACGAGGCCTAGGCCTGTGACCACACATCCTGCCTCCCTGGCCTGCTACTCTCTCACACCTCACACTCTTAACTCTCTCATAATCACTCTCACTCTCTTACTCTGTCACTCTTACTCTCTGTCACTCTTACTCTCTGTCACTCTTACTCTCTGTCACTCTTACTCTCTGTCACTCTTACTCTCTGTCACTCTTACTCTGTCACTCTTACACTCTGTCACTCTTACTCTCTGTCACTCTTACTCTGTCACTCTTACTCTCTGTCACTCTTACTCTCTGTCACTCTTACTCTCTGTCACTCTTACTCTCTGTCACTCTTACTCTCTGTCACTCTTACTCTGTCACTCTTACTCTCTGTCACTCTTACTCTCTGTCACTCTAACTCTCTGTCACTCTTACTCTCTGTCATTCTTACTCTCTGTCACTCTTACTCTGTCACTCTTACTCTCTGTCACTCTTACTCTCTGTCACTCTTACTCTGTCACTCTTACTCTCTGTCACTCTTACTCTCTGTCACTCTTACTCTCTGTCACTCTTACTCTGTCACTCTTACACTCTGTCACTCTTACTCTCTGTCACTCTTACTCTCTGTCACTCTTACTCTCTGTCACTCTTACTCTGTCACTCTTACTCTCTGTCACTCTTACTCTCTGTCACTCTTACTCTCTGTCACTCTTACTCTCTGTCACTCTTACTCTCTGTCACTCATACTCTGTCACTCTTACTCTCTGTCACTCTTACTCTCTGTCACTCTTACTCTCTGTCACTCTTACTCTCTGTCATTCTTACTCACTCTCAGTCACCCTTACCCATTCATACTCACTCTCTCACTCTTACTCTCATACTCTTACTCTCAATTACTCTTACTCTCAATCACTCTTACTCCCAATCACTCCTACTCCCAATCACTCCTACTCTCAATCACTCCTACTCTCATTCTTACTCTTACTCTTACTCCCAATCACTCTTGCTCTCAATCACTCTTATTCTCATTCTTACTCTCACTCTTACTCTTACTCCCAATCACTCTTACTCCCAATCACTCTTACTCTCAATCACTCTTACTCTCAATCACTCTTACTCTCAATCACTCTTACTCTCATTCTTACTCTTACTCTCAATCACTCTTATTCTCATTCTTACTCCTACTCCCAATCACTCTTACTCCCAATCACTCTTACTCTCAATCACTCTTACTCCCAATCACTCTTACTCTCAATCACTCTTACTCTCAATCACTCTTACTCTCAATCACTCTTACTCTCATTCTTACTCTTACTCTCAATCACTCTTATTCTCATTCTTACTCCTACTCCCAATCACTCTTACTCCCAATCACTCTTACTCTCAATCACTCTTACTCCCAATCACTCTTACTCTCAATCACTCTTACTCTCAATCACTTTTACTCTCAATCACTCTTACTCTCACTAACTCTCAATCACTCTTACTCTCACTCTAACTCTCAATCACTCTTACGCACTATTACTCACTCTTTCTCTCAGTCATCCTTACTCACTCTCATACTCACTCTTACTCTCTGTCACTCTTACTCTCTGTCACTCTTACTCTCTGTCACTCTTACTCTCTGTCACTCTTACTCTCTGTCACTCTTACTCTGTCACTCTTACTCTCTGTCACTCTTACTCTCTGTCACTCTTACTCTCTATCACTCTTACTCTCTATCACTCTTACTCTGTCATTCATACTCTGTCACTCTTACTCACTCTCAGTCACCCTTACCCATTCATACTCACTCTCTCACTCTTACTCTCATACTCTTACTCTCAATTACTCTTACTCTCAATCACTCTTACTCCCAATCACTCCTATTCCCAATCACTCCTACTCTCAATCACTCCTACTCTCATTCTTACTCTTACTCCCAATCACTCTTACTCTCAATCACTCTTATTCTCATTCTTACTCTTACTCCCAATCACTCTTACTCCTAATCACTCTTACTCTCAATCACTCTTACTCTCAATCACTCTTACTCTCATTCTTACTCTTACTCACTCTTACTCTCAATCACTCTTATTCTCATTCTTACTCCTACTCTCACTCTAACTCCTACTCCCAATCACTCTTACTCCCAATCACTCTTACTCTCAATCACTCTTACTCCCAATCACTCCTACTCCCAATCACTCTTACTCTCAATCACTCTTACTCTCAATCACTCTTACTCTCAATCACTCTTACTCTCATTCTTACTCTTACTCTCAATCACTGTTATTCTCATTCTTACTCCTACTCCCAATCACTCTTACTCCCAATCACTCTTACTCTCAATCACTCTTACTCCCAATCACTCTTACTCTCAATCACTCTTACTCTCAATCACTCTTACTCTCAATCACTCTTACTCTCATTCTTACTCTTACTCTCAATCACTCTTATTCTCATTCTTACTCCTACTCCCAATCACTCTTACTCCCAATCACTCTTACTCTCAATCACTCTTACTCCCAATCACTCTTACTCTCAATCACTCTTACTCTCAATCACTTTTACTCTCAATCACTCTTACTCTCACTAACTCTCAATCACTCTTACTCTCACTCTAACTCTCAATCACTCTTACTCACTCTTTCTCTCAGTCATCCTTACTCACTCTCATACTCACTCTTACTCTGTCACTCTTACTCTCTGTCACTCTTACTCTCTGTCACTCTTACTCTCTGTCACTCTTACTCTCTGTCACTCTTACTCTGTCACTCTTACTCTCTGTCACTCTTACTCTCTGTCACTCTTACTCTCTATCACTCTTACTCTCTATCACTCTTACTCTGTCATTCATACTCTGTCACTCTTACTCACTCTCAGTCACCCTTACCCATTCATACTCACTCTCTCACTCTTACTCTCATACTCTTACTCTCAATTACTCTTACTCTCAATCACTCTTACTCCCAATCACTCCTACTCCCAATCACTCCTACTCTCAATCACTCCTACTCTCATTCTTACTCCTACTCCCAATCACTCTTACTCCCAATCACTCTTACTCTCAATCACTCTTACTCCCAATCACTCTTACTCTCAATCACTCTTACTCTCAATCACTCTTACTCTCAATCACTCTTACTCTCATTCTTACTCTTACTCACTCTTACTCTCAATCACTCTTATTCTCATTCTTACTCCTACTCTCACTCTAACTCCTACTCCCAATCACTCTTACTCCCAATCACTCTTACTCTCAATCACTCTTACTCCCAATCACTCTTACTCTCTATCACTCTTACTCTCAATCACTCTTACTCTCAATCACTCTTACTCTCAATCACTCTTACTCTCACTAACTCTCAAGCACTCTTACTCTCAATCACTCTTACTCTCATACTCACCCTTACTCTCAATCACTTTACTCTCACTCTTACTCATTCTGTCACCCTTACTCTCACTCTTACTCACTCTGTCACTCTTACTCTCAGTCACTCTTACTTATACTCACTCTTACTCACACTTACACACTCTCTGGCACTCTCACTCACCTTCAGTCACTCTTACTCACTCTTACCCACTCTCGCTCACTCTTACTTACTCTAGTTAATAAGAACACGCCAATATAAGACAACAAAACGTTTTCAGATTCTTTCTCACCACTTTCCAGCAACTTTTATAATTTATATAAATTATCTTAGGGAATAATACATAAATTATATATTTAAACATGATATTAGTGTTTAGTGGAATGCATAAGGAGTCAAATTGTGTTAAAAAGAGCGATTTTTAGAAAATTTGGAAAACTACTTTTTTCTGTTCATATTATAACTAAATGGATTTTAAAGGTTTCACTCAGCCAATATATATCATTCACAATTTATTAATGAATTTTACAAAAAAACACCATAAATTTTATATTTAAACATGTAAAAACTATTTGTTTTACATTTGGAAGAAAATACTTGTAGAAAAACAATTTATAATTAAACCTTTGTGTTTGGATTTTTTGAGTAAAAGTTTCTCAAAGGCTCTCCTGCACCATTCTCAATGCAAATCATTCCCACACCTATGGGAAGAGATAGGCGAACGTTGTGTAGATGATTTGTGTTTGCTGGGTTGGCTCTCCTTGTCCAGATGTCAGTATGTGGTAGAAGGGTCACATTTACTCTATTTTGATACTGATAATTAAGTTAATTCAAATGAGATGTTTTTATTATGTTATAAGTCCAAAGACTGCTGTATTAATATTTTCCAACAGAATAGCTGGTGAATTTGTAGCGCTATGTGGCAATCATATCTCGTTTTCTATTGACGGAAAATTCCACTATGCAACATCTTGTATAGGAGAATTTATGTATATATATATACGACACCAGCAATATTATCTGCTTATTGTATTTTATATTATTAAATGGTGTCGGGTTTTCCAACAAGTGTTGCTAATTATCTAATTGAGTTAAACTTGTTGTTTTTATTGAAAGTGATTAGATCAATTGTCTTGTGCTTGTCATAATACTGTAACATAATTGATTGCCTCTACTGCTATCCGGAGAGACGAGCGTTAACGTAATTAACATGTTGCACAGAAGACTGTCTCTGTGACAGGTCTGTCTGCTGTGTCTTTGTTGTTGTTGTTATTATATTGTTTCGCTGCAGTCGTTACGAACTGCTACTTGCGTCTGAGTGGTCACCCACTGTTTCAGTTAGTTCATGTTGAGCAGCCGCATGTGGTCTGGACTGGAAGTTCGACTATACTTGTGGATTGTAAAATGTTGGAGCATGCCAGTATGAACTTTAACATAACTTTAAACTGCAGACCAGAAGTCACAATAACGTGGCTGAAATATGTTGACCAAACCACACCCTAGAAAGTGAAGGAACAACGACGTTTCGGTCCGTCATTGAAGTCATGGTCATGGTCATGGTCAGCCATAGAATTAGTTAGGAGCAAGGGAGGAATCCCGATCATATGTGGCATTCTTCCAAGAAAGGGAGTGGGAAATGAATGGATGTCGAGGGCACTTGGTGTCAATTGCCGGCTGGAAAGATATTGCAAATCAAATGCAATATCTTTCATAGACAACTGGGAACACTTCTATGGAAGAAATGGAATGTATGCTCGTGATGGGGTGCATCTATCGAGGGCTGGGGTTGTTGCTGTTGCGAACTCGTTGGAACCAGTGGTTAGAGGTGTTTGTTTGGGTTTAAACTGTTAGTAGATAGTGGTATGGGAATTGATTTGGAGGAAGGAGGTAATAAAAGTATGTGTTCGTGGGAGAAAAGAATTGGCAAAATGAACAGGGAAAGAAAAGGGCCTCAAAATAACAATTCACTTAGGGTATATTACACTAACAGTAGAAGTCTAAGAAATAAAATTAACGAATTAAATGCTCTTGTCTGCACAGAAAAAATAGATATTTTGCACTTACCGAAACGTGGATGAATGTAGAAAATAGAGAACTATTAGCTGAATATCAAATAAATGGATTTAAACTATTTCACACGGATAGATATATTAGACGAGGAGGTGGAGTAGCCATATATGTTAGGGACAATTTGAAACGTAGTCTCAAAGAGGGAATAAAAACTGAGCCACACACAGAAACTATTTGGATAGAATTAAACGAAAAAGCAAATAATATTATAATAGGAGTTATATATAGGCCACCAAATTTAGACAGAATGGAAGCAGAGCATCTATGGGATGAAATATCTAGAGCATCTAGATCTAACAGTATTTATGTCATGGGTGACTTTAATTTTAGTGGAATAAACTGGGTGAACAAAACAGGGAATAGTGAAGCAGAAGATTTTCTAGAATTAATTGACGATTGCTTTCTTACGCAACACATTAAGGAACCAACGCGGGAAAATAATATTTTAGATTTAGTGTTAACTAACAGGGAAACACAAATTAATGACATCGAAATAGGGAGTGAGCTAGGGAACAGTGATCACAAAGTAATCAGATTTAGCATAGAATAGAATAAACCTGTAGGAGAAAATTCTGTTAAAGTGCCAGATTTTCGAAAAGCTGATTTTAATAGCCTAAGAAATTTTTTGGGTCATATAGAATGGAAAGTCTTTGGTATGGGGTGTGTGCCGGTCTTGGAGCGAGACATGAACCCAGCGATAGGTGATGTAAAAGGGGATTTCGATGTGGATTTAATATATAACTTATTTAAGAATATTCTAAACAAAGCACAGGAACGTACTACCTTGAGGTGCTTCCGGGTCTTAGCGTCCCAGCGGCCCAGTCGTCGACCAGGCCTCCTGGTTGCCGGACTGATCAACCAGGCCTCCTGGTTGCCGGACTGATCAACCAGGCTGTTGGACGCGGCTGCTCGCAGCCTGACGTATGAGTCACAGCCTGGTTGATCAGGTATCGTTTGGAGGTGCTTATCCAGTTCTCTCTTGAACACTGTGAGGGGTCGGCCAGTTATGCCCCTTATGTGTAGTGGAAGCGTGTTGAACAGTCTCGGACCTCTGATGTTGATAGAGTTTTCTCTCGGAGTACCTGTTGCACCTCTGCTCTTCAACGGGGGTATTCTGCACATCCTGCCATGTCTTCTGGTCTCATGTGATGTTATTTCTGTGTGCAGGTTTGGGACCAGCTCCTCTAATATTTTCCACGTGTAAATTATTATGTACCTTTCCCGTCTGTGCTCAAGGGAGTACAGTTTTAGGCTCTTTAGTCGGTCCCAATAGTTTAGATGTTTTACTGAGTGGATTCTAGAAGTAAAGGATCTCTGCACGCTCTCCAGGTCAGCAATTTCTCCAGCTTTGAAAGGTGCTGTCATTGTGCAGCAGTACTCCACTCTAGAGAGCAGAAGCGTTTTGAAAAGTATCATCATCGGTATAGCATCTCTAGTGTGAAAAGTTCTTGTTATCCAACCTGTCATTTTTCTTGCAGTTGTGACGGCTACTTTATTGTGTTCTTTAAAGGTAAGGTCTTCCGACATGAGTACACCCAGATCCTTTACATTGCCTTTTCGTTCTATGTTATGATTTGCCTGAGTTTTGTACGTGGTTTCCGTTTTTATATTTTCATTTTTTCCATAGCGCATGAGCTGGAACTTATCTTCGTTAAACACCATATTATTTTCTGTAGCCCATAGAAAGACCTGATCTACATCTGACTGGAGGTTCGCCATGTCCTCTATGTTGCCTACTCTCATGAAGATCCTAGTGTCATCTGCAAAGGATGATACAGTGCTATAGGTTGCGTTCTTGTCTATGTCCGATATGAGGATGAGAAAAAGTACTGGAGCAAGCACAGTACCCTGGGGGACTGAGCTCTTCACGGTTGATGGGCTGGATTTTATTTTGTTGACTATTACACATTGGGTTCTGTTGGTCAGGAAATTGTAGATCCATCTGCCTATTTTTCCGGTAATTCCTTTGGAACGTATTTTATGTGCAATAACACCATGGTCACATTTATCAAAAGCTTTTGCGAAATCTGTGTAAAATACATCAGCGTTTTGTTTGTCTTCCATAGCATCTAATGCCATATCATAGTGGTCCAGCAACTGCGACAGGCAAGAGTGCCCGGTTCTGAAACCATGTTGTCCGGGGTTATGGAGATGCTGTGATTCCATGTATTTTGTGATCTTACTTCTTAGCACTCTCTCAAAAATTTTTATGATGTGCGATGTTAGTGCTATCGGTCTGTAATTTTTTGCCTCTGCCTTATTTCCTCCTTTATGGAGTGGCGCTATCTCTGCTGTTTTTAGTATATCAGGAATAACGCCAGTATCTAGGCTTTGTCTCCACAGAATGTGGAGGGCCTGCGATAGTGGTTTTTTACAGTTCTTTATGAATATAGAGTTCCAAGAATCCGGGCTTGGTGCAGAGTGCATAGGCATACTGTTTATGGCTTCTTCAAAATCCAGTGGGGATAGGGTGACGTCTGATATATGATTTGATGTTGGTATCATATCCATGAAAAATTTATTTGGGTTATCATTCTTTAGTGTGTTTAATGGCTCGTTGAAAACAGAGCCGTACTGCTTCCTCAGTAGCTCGCTCATTTCTTTGTTGTCATCGGTGAAAGTTCTATCTCCCTTTTGCAGGGGCCCGATACTAGATGTGGTTTTTGATCTTGATTTTGCATAGGAGAAAAAATATTTCGGATTTCTCTCTATTTCACTGATGGCCTTTTGCTCTCTTTGCCTCTCCTGGGTTTTGTATGATTCTTGTAGCTTCCGTTCAATTGTTTCTATTTCTCTACCTAACCTTCTTCGCCGTTCTTGAGATAGGGTGCGACTCTCAAGTTGTTCCGCGATTCGTTTTCTTCGCCTATATAGGGAACGACGTTCCCGTTCCAATCTGCATCTCTTCCTCTTTTTTCTTAGAGGTATGTGGTTTGAACATATTTCTAGTGCTACTGAGCTTATTTTTTTCCAGGCACTGGTTCAGGTTTGCATTTTCTAGCTGTTCTTCCTAGTTTATTTCTGTGAAGTCCTGGTTTATTTGCTCCCAGTTTATCTGTTTGTTATTGAAGTTGAATTTGCTGAAATCTCCTCCACCGGGAATCTGGACTGGGGTGTGGGTTTTCATTCGCATATAGTCCTGGGGACCATTCAGGCTTGTTCGCATTTGTATTCCTCACGTGTGCCCCAAAGAATGAGGTGATTTGGTGAAATGCTATGCCCAACATTACCATCCGAGTTGCCGTCGGGGAAGTGGCTCAAATAGCCTCGGCTATCACTTCCTTTTGACGGCCGTGATGGTCAAGTGGATTAAGGCGCCCTGTAGTTACCAGTTGCGTTGCTCCTGGGAGTATGGGTTCGAGTCACTTCTGGGGTGTGAGTTTTCATTCGCATATAGTCCTGGGGACCATTCAGGCTTGTTCGCATATATATATATATATATATATATATATATATATATATATATATATATATATATATATATATATATATATAATATATATATATACATATATATATATTAGTATATTTTGGTAGCAGTCTTTCCTGTAGACATATATTATTAAATATGACCGAAAAAGTAAGATTAATAATTCTAACACGAATTTTCTCAATCTTTCGTACATTACGCTTCACTGTTGGAGGTAAATCAAAAATCACCTCTCCAAAATTCATTTTTATTTCTAGTCTGACGCGACACGGGCGCGTTTCGTAAAACTTATTACATTTTCAAAGACTTCACAAATACACAACTGATTAGAACTTACATATCTCTGATTTTATATCTACATTTGAGTGAGGTGGGAGGGGTGATGTGGCATTAACACAAGACAGAACAAGAGAGGATATTAATAGGGGATTAAAAGTATCAACACAAGACAGAACAGAAACAATGGGTATTGAATAGAAGTGTTTGTAGAAAGCCTATTGGTCCATATTTCTTGATGCTTCTATATTGGAGCGGAGTCTTGAGGTGGGTAGAATATAGTTGTGCAATAATTGGCTGTTGATTGCCAGCAATCAACAGCCAATATATATATATATATATTTATATATATATATATATATATATATATATATATATATATATATATATATATATATATATACATATATATATATATATATATAATATATATATATACATATATATATATATATATATATATATATATAATATAATATATATATATATACATATATATATATATATATATATATATACATATATATATATATTATATATATATATATATATATATATATACATATATATATGTATATATATATATATATATATATATATATATATATATATATATATATATATATATATATATATATATATACATATATATATATATATATATATATATATATATATATATATATATATAAGTAGTGAAGAACGTGCCACATAGAGCCACCTGTGTATGGAAATCAGATAAGAAAATCAGAAGCGGGGAGCCACATAGTGCCACTCCATATTAGGTCACCCAAGGTGTGCGTGGTAGCAGTCGAAAAACAGTGAAGATAGGTATCTATTATGCGCCACTATGATCATGTTCATTTACAGTAAAGTAGCCGCCTATGAAGGGCAATCAGATAAGAAAATCAGAAGCGGAGTGCCACTTAGAGCCACTCCATATTAGGTCATCCAAGGTGTGGGGCAGCAACAGTCGTAAAAACAGTGAAGATAGGTATCTATTATGTGCCGCTATGTTCATGTTCATTTATACAGAAAAGTATGACAGTATATTTAAGTAAAAAAAATGAATTTATTTGTATAATAAACACTGAGGTGAGCGGCAGTTACGCCCCCACCTTCCTCTATGGGACAGGTGTAAAAACAGGATCCTCTCAGTAGGGGTGGTCCCCCCCCCCCCTCACCACCCTTCCTCGTACTTGATGACCTTGAGTGTACCGTAAGAGGGACCCTCCTCCCTTAGTTGTTTTTAAGTTGGTTATATTTTAAGCTTTTATACTTAAAGAAGGAGAAAAAGAAATAATCCTGATGATTTATAGATTATATTATCAAAGTACATAGGGTTAAACATAGTCGTATTATAGGTCATCTCCCCCCACATAATATTTACTAACAAGGGCCCTCCTCCTTGCCCACAGGTCAGTTGTGGGGTCTTCCTCCCCCTCCTCCTCCTGTGACGAAGATGATGACTCATCATCTCCCAGAGAGTGAATGGGTTGTAGTGGGCCTCCCTCAGGTGACTGACTGCTGACGTCATAGGGTTCACTCTCGCTGGTGGGGCGTTGTCCTTCCTCTACTTGTGGTTCAATGACGTCACCACCTTCACTCTCGGTGGACATTCCTTGGGCTGAGGTGTTGGGGTGGGGATCCGATGGTATGTCTGGGTGACCATACGCTTGGCTAGTGTATTTATTTAGGTAAAAGCGCTTATCATCAAATGCACCTAAACCCCTCTTAGTATTGAATGTGGTTGCCATCTGCCCCCTATATTTCTTATTTGTGAATAATTGAAAGTATTTACTAGCCCATTGCTGTGTAGGGTCTCTTTAAAGTGGTTATGTGTTAAAGATCTTTGCACAGCTCGGGGAATACCCTTAGCGGTGATGGAATTTTTATTGTCAAGCAAAAGCACACTATACATTTTGGGCTTGAGTGCCACAACTTCAAGGATGTGTTTATCTGATACCTCTGACTTTAACAGCCCTAAAACACCCTTTTTAGAAGGATCATACAAGGGGTGAGTTTCAGGAAAATTACTCGTATCCATCCACAAACTAAGGGGTTCTTTCCCCATCTCATTAAAGACATCTTCAGCTAGTAAGCTGAAAATGAAACTGTCTGTATCACTATACAGCAGTTGTACCCTATCTGAATAGTGGTTCTTAAGTACCCTGTATCAAAAATGGTACAAACTGTATTTTGCTATTTGTTTATATATATATATATATATATATATATATATATATATATATATATATATATATATATATATATATATATATATATATATATATATATATATATATATATATATATATATATATATATATATATATATATATATATATATATATATATATATATATATATATATATATATATATATATATATATATATATATATATATATATATATATATATATGTCGTACCTAGTAGCCAGAACGCACTTCTCAGCCTACTATGCAAAGCCCGATTTGCCTAATAATCCAAGTTTTCATGAATTAATGTTTTTTCGACTACCTAACCTACCTAACCTAACATTTTCGGCAACCTAACCTAACCTAACCTATAGATATAGGTCAGGTTAGGTTAGGTAGGGTTGGTTAGGTTTGGTCATATATCTAAGTTAATTTTAACTCCAATAAAAAAAATTGACCTCATACATATTGAATTGGGTAGCTTTATCATTCCATAAGAAAAAAATTTGAGAAAATATATTAATTCCGGAAAACCTGGCTTATTAGGCAAATTGGGCCTTGCATAGTAGGCTGAGAAGTGCGTTCTGGCTACTAGGTACGACATATATATATATATATATATATATATATATATATATATATATATATATATATATATATATATATATATATATATATATATATATATATATATATATATATAAGCCAAGTTTTCATGAATTAATGTTTTTTCGACTACCTAACCTACCTAACCTAACCTAACCTAACTTGGCAGATGCTGACGAATATGGATTGCACGGCCTGCACTGTGGAAAATCGGGTAGTTGGCACACTAGACACGACGAAGTAAACGACATCATTAAAAGAAGCCTCGCCTCTGCTCAGTGTCCAGCGGAGAGAGAGCCCCACAACCTACTGAACCGTGACTCTGTTAGCTTTGCCGGCCGACCAGACGGAATCACACTGCGTCCGTGGAAGGGTGGCAGGCAGTTAGCATGGGACTATACTTGCGTATCCACCCTGGCAACGACATACATCACCCTCTCTGCCGGCAAAGCAGGAGCTGCAGCGACACACAGAGAAAAACAAAAGTCAGTCACGTACAGGCAATTAGATCAAACGTACAACTTCGTTCCAATAGGGTCTGAGACCCTAGGCCCATTGGGTGAGAGTGCAAGAAGGTTCTTAAGGATCTTGGTTCCAAGCTCATTGACATCACAAGAGACCCTAGAGCAGCAAGTTTTCTCTTTCAGCACCTCAGTGTCGCGATCCAGAGGGGAAATGCCCGCTGCATCCTCGGTTCCTGCCCGGCGTCGGAGCAGTTCGAGGAAATCTACAGCCTCTAGGAAGTGAACTTTTTCTTGTGTCCTCTTATTGTTCATTTCTTGTATAAAATCAGATATGTAACTGTATAACTTTGCATAATAAAGTGTACATCATAAAAAAAAGGGGGGTGGTAGGAGAGGTGAACACTATTTCGTATTCAGAGTTAAATGGCAAGTTTTTCCCTGAGTGCTCTGTGTTCCCTTCTCTGAGGCTGTGGGTCCCTATAATTGCACCAGTGGTGGTATCCCCCTATATATATATATATATATATATATATATATATATATATATATATATATATATATATATATATATATATATTTATATATATATATATATATATATATATATATATATATATATATATATATATATATATATATATATATATATATATATATATATGTCGTACCTAGTAGCCAGAACGCACTTCTCAACCTACTATGCAAGTCCCGATTTGCCTAATAAGCCAAGTTTTCCTGAATTAATATATTTTCTCTAATTTTTTTCTAATGAAATGATAAAGCTACCCATTTCATTTTGTATGAGATCAATTTTATTTTACTGGAGTTAAAATTAATGTAGTTATATGACCAAACCTAACCTAACCTATCTTTATAGGTTAGGTTACGTTAGGTAGCCGAAAAAAGTTAGGTTAGGTTAGGTAGGTTAGGTAGTCGAAAAAACATTAATTCATGAAAACTTGGCTTATTAGGCAAATCGGGCCTTGCATAGTAGGCTGAGAAGTGCGTTCTGGATACTAGGTACGACACATATATGTATATATATATATATATATATATATATATATATATATATATATATATATATATATATATATATATATATATATATTAGTATATTTTGGTAGCAGTCTTTCCTGTAGACATATATTATTAAATATGACCGAAAAAGTAAGATTAATAATTCTAACACGAATTTTCTCAATCTTTCGTACATTACGCTTCACTGTTGGAGGTAAATAAAAAATCACTTCTCCAAAATTCATTTTTATTTCTAGTATGACTCGACACGGGCGCGTTTCGTAAAACTTATTACATTTTCAAAGACTTCACAAATACACAACTGATTAGAACTTACGTATCTCTGATTTTATATCTACATTTGAGTGAGGTGGGAGGGGTGATGTGGCATTAACACAAGGCAGAACAAGAGGGGATATTAATAGGGTATTAAAAGTATCAACACAAGACAGAACAGAAACAATGGGTATTGAATAGAAGTGTTTGTAGAAAGCCTATTGGTCCATATTTCTTGATGCTTCTATATTGGAGCAGAGTCTTGAGATGGGTAGAATATAGTTGTGCAATAATTGGCTGTTGATTGCTGGTGTTGACTTCTTGATGTGTAGTGCCTCGCAAACGTCAAGCCGCCTGCTATCGCTGTATCTATCAATGATTTCTGTGTTGTTTACTAGGATTTCTCTGGCGATGGTTTGGTTATGGGAAGAGATTATATGTTCCTTAATGGAGCCCTGTTGCTTATGCATCGTTAAACGCCTAGAAAGAGATGTTGTTGTCTTGCCTATATACTGGGTTTTTTGGAGCTTACAGTCCCCAAGTGGGCATTTGAAGGCATAGACGACGTTAGTCTCTTTTAAAGCGTTCTGTTTTGTGTCTGGAGAGTTTCTCATGAGTAGGCTGGCCGTTTTTCTGGTTTTATAGTAAATCGTCAGTTGTATCCTCTGATTTTTGTCTGTAGGGATAACGTTTCTATTAACAATATCTTTCAGGACCCTTTCCTCCGTTTTATGAGCTGTGGAAAAGAAGTTCCTGTAAAATAGTCTAATAGGGGGTATAGGTGTTGTGTTAGTTGTCTCTTCAGAGGTTGCATGGCTTTTCACTTTCCTTCTTATGATGTCTTCGATGAAACCATTGGAGAAGCCGTTATTGACTAGGACCTGCCTTACCCTACAGAGCTCTTCATATATATATATATATATATATATATATATATATATATATATATATATATATATATATATATATATATATATATATATATATATAACTGAAAACTCACACCCCAGAAGTGACTCGAACCCATACTCCCAGAAGCAACGCAACTGGTATGTACAAGACGCCTTAATCCACTTGACCATCACGACCGGACAAAATGAGGTGATAGCCGAGGCTATTTGAACCACCCCACCGCCGGCACTCGGATAGTAATTTTGGGCATAGCATTTTACCAAATCACCTCATTCTTTGGGGCACACGTGAGGAACACAAATGCGAACAAGCCTGAATGGTCCCCAGGACAATATGCAACTGAAAACTCACACCCCAGAAGTGACTCGAACCCATACTCCCAGAAGCAACGCAACTGGTATGTACAAGACGCCTTAATCCACTTGACCATCACGACCGGACAAAATGAGGTGATAGCCGAGGCTATTTGAACCACCCCACCGCCGGCACTCGGATAGTAATCTTGGGCATAGCATTTTACCAAATCACCTCATTCTTTGGGGCACACGTGAGGAACACAAATGCGAACAAGCCTGAATGGTCCCCAGGACAATATGCAACTGAAAACTCACACCCCAGAAGTGACTCGAACCCATACTCCCAGAAGCAACGCAACTGGTATGTACAAGACGCCTTAATCCACTTGACCATCACGACCGGACAAAATGAGGTGATAGCCGAGGCTATTTGAACCACCCTACCGCCGGCACTCGGATAGTAATCTTGGGCATAGCATTTTACCAAATCACCTCATTCTTTGGGGCACACGTGAGGAACACAAATGTGAACAAGCCTGAATGGTCCCCAGGACAATATGCAACTGAAAACTCACACCCCAGAAGTGACTCGAACCCATACTCCCAGAAGCAACGCAACTGGTATGTACAAGACGCCTTAATCCACTTGACCATCACGACCGGACAAAATGAGGTGATAGCCGAGGCTATTTGAACCACCCCACCGCCGGCACTCGGATAGTAATCTTGGGCATAGCATTTTACCAAATAACCTCATTCTTTGGGGCACACGTGAGGAACACAAATGCGAACAAGCCTGAATGGTCCCCAGGACAATATGCAACTGAAAACTCACACCCCAGAAGTGACTCGAACCCATACTCCCAGAAGCAACGCAACTGGTATGTACAAGACGCCTTAATCCACTTGACCATCACGACCGGACAAAATGAGGTGATAGCCGAGGCTATTTGAACCACCCCACCGCCGGCACTCGGATAGTAATCTTGGGCATAGCATTTTACATGGGGTGTGAGTTTTCAGTTGCATATTGTCCTGGGGACCATTCAGGCTTGTTCGCATTTGTGTTCCTCACGTGTGCCCCAAAGAATGAGGTGATATGGTAAAATGCTATGCCCAAGATTACTATCCGAGTGCCGGCGGTGGGGTGGTTCAAATAGCCTCGGCTATCACCTCATTTTGTCCGGTCGTGATGGTCAAGTGGATTAAGGCGTCTTGTACATACCAGTTGCGTTGCTTCTGGGAGTATGGGTTCGAGTCACTTCTGGGGTGTGAGTTTTCAGTTGCATATTGTCCTGGGGACCATTCAGGCTTGTTCGCATTTGTGTTCCTCACGTGTGCCCCAAAGAATGAGGTTATTTGGTAAAATGCTATGCCCAAGATTACTATCCGAGTGCCGGCGGTGGGGTGGTTCAAATAGCCTCGGCTATCACCTCATTTTGTCCGGTCGTGATGGTCAAGTGGATTAAGGCGTCTTGTACATACCAGTTGCGTTGCTTCTGGGAGTATGGGTTCGAGTCACTTCTGGGGTGTGAGTTTTCAGTTGCATATTGTCCTGGGGACCATTCAGGCTTGTTCGCATTTGTGTTCCTCACGTGTGCCCCAAAGAATGAGGTGATTTGGTAAAATGCTATGCCCAAGATTACTATCCGAGTGCCGGCGGTGGGGTGGTTCAAATAGCCTCGGCTATCACCTCATTTTGTCCGGTCGTGATGGTCAAGTGGATTAAGGCGTCTTGTACATACCAGTTGCGTTGCTTCTGGGAGTATGGGTTCGAGTCACTTCTGGGGTGTGAGTTTTCAGTTGCATATTGTCCTGGGGACCATTCAGGCTTGTTCGCATTTGTGTTCCTCACGTGTGCCCCAAAGAATGAGGTGATTTGGTAAAATGCTATGCCCAAGATTACTATCCGAGTGCCGGCGGTGGGGTGGTTCAAATAGCCTCGGCTATCACCTCATTTTGTCCGGTCGTGATGGTCAAGTGGATTAAGGCGTCTTGTACATACCAGTTGCGTTGCTTCTGGGAGTATGGGTTCGAGTCACTTCTGGGGTGTGAGTTTTCAGTTGCATATTGTCCTGGGGACCATTCAGGCTTGTTCGCATTTGTGTTCCTCACGTGTGCCCCAAAGAATGAGGTGATTTGGTAAAATGCTATGCCCAAGATTACTATCCGAGTGCCGGCGGTGGGGTGGTTCAAATAGCCTCGGTTATCACCTCATTTTGTCCGGTCGTGATGGTCAAGTGGATTAAGGCGTCTTGTACATACCAGTTGCGTTGCTTCTGGGAGTATGGGTTCGAGTCACTTCTGGGGTGTGAGTTTTCAGTTGCATATTGTCCTGGGGACCATTCAGGCTTGTTCGCATTTGTGTTCCTCACGTGTGCCCCAAAGAATGAGGTGATTTGGTAAAATGCTATGCCCAAGATTACTATCCGAGTGCCGGCGGTGGGGTGGTTCAAATAGCCTCGGCTATCACCTCATTTTGTCCGGTCGTGATGGTCAAGTGGATTAAGGCGTCTTGTACATACCAGTTGCATTGCTTCTGGGAGTATGGGTTCGAGTCACTTCTGGGGTGTGAGTTTTCAGTTGCATATTGTCCTGGGGACCATTCAGGCTTGTTCGCATATATATATATATATATATATATATATATATATATATATATATATATATATATATATATATATATATATATATATATATATGTCGTACCTAGTAGCCAGAACGCACTTCTCAGCCTACTATGCAAGGCCCGATTTGCCTAATAAGCCAAGTTTTCCCCGAATTAATATATTTCCTCTAATTTTTTCTTATGAAATGATAAAGCTACCCATTTCATTATGTATGAGGTAAATTTTTTGTTATTGAAGTTAAAATTAACGTAGATATATGACCGAACCTAACCTAACCTATCTATATAGGTTAGGTTAGGTTAGGTGACCGAAAAAGTTAGGTAAGGTTAAGTTAGGTAGTCGAAAAACTATTATTTCCTGAAAACTTGGCTTATTAGGCAAATCGGGCCTTGCATAGTAGGCTGAGAAGTACGTTCTGGCTACTAGGTACGACATATATATATATATATATATATATATATATATATATATATATATATATATATATATATATATATATATATATATATATATATATATATATATGTATATATATATATGTATATATATATATATATATATATATATATATATATATATATATATATATATATATATATATATATATATATATATATATATATATATATATATATATATATATATATATATATATATATATATATATTGGTGTATACTGGCAGCAGGTTTTCTTTCAAACATGTTTCATTGAATATGACCGCTTATTCTGTATTTATTATTTTATTATTTTCTGGTTTAGGGCTTCTATCCCTCTAACTATTTTCTTAGCATCAGGGCTTAATTGAAATAGGAGTTCTCCAAAACTCATTTTCGTACTTTTAAGGTGAAGAAAAGAAGTGATTTACTATAGAGTGTATTACACTTTATTTGTATAATTTGCACGACGTTTCGAACCTCCATGGTTCATTCTCAAGTGAACAGATCTTACAATACTAGTTGATTTTATACCCGCATTAGGTCAGGTGATAATACAATGAAGGTGAAAACATGGGGGGATACATAAGGGATAAACATAGGGGCTGCAGAAGGCTTATTGGCCCATACGAGGCATCTCCTATCTAAACACAAAGATTAATCCAGTGTAATTGGCCTGTTATGTTGGACATTGTCTTCTGTGTTGGCATCGATATGTTCTTGTCTTGTCCTTACTCTCATGGTGGGTAGAGTAAATAGTTCCGTGATTTGGGTGTTCATGGTAGGTCGCTCTATTCTTATGTGAATAGGCAATTCACATAAGAATAGAGCGACCTACCATGAACACCCAAATCACGGAACTATTTACTCTACCCACCATGAGAGTAAGGACAAGACAAGAACATATCGATGCCAACACAGAAGACAATGTCCAACATAACAGGCCAATTACACTTGATTAATCTTTGTGTTTAGATAGGAGATGCCTCGTATGGGCCAATAAGCCTTCTGCAGCCCCTATGTTTATCCCTTATGTATCCCCCCATGTTTTCACCTTCATTGTATTATCACCTGACCTAATGCGGGTATAAAATCAACTAGTATTGTAAGATCTGTTCACTTGAGAATGAACCATGGAGGTTCGAAACGTCGTGCAAATTATACAAATAAAGTGTAATACACTCTATAGTAAATCACCTCTTTTCTTCACCTTAAAAGTACGAAAATGAGTTTTGGAGAACTCCTATTTCAATTAAGCCCTGATGCTAAGAAAATAGTTAGAGGGATAGAAGCCCTAAACCAGAAAATAATAAATACAGAATATGCGGTCATATTCAATGAAACATATATATATATATATATATATATATATATATATATATATATATATATATATATATATATATATATATATATGTCGTACCTAGTAGCCAGAACGCACTTCTCGGCTTACTATGCAAGGCCCGATTTGCCTAATAAGCCAAATTTTCCTGAATTAATATATTTTCTCTAATTTTTTTCTTATGAAATGATAAAGCTACCCATTTCATTACGTATGAGGTCAATTTTTTTTTATGGGAGCTAAAATTAACGTAGATATATGACCGAACCTAACCTAACCTAACCTATCATTATAGGTTAGGTTAGGTTAGGTAGCCGAAAAAGTTAGGTTAGGTTAGGTTGTCGAAAACCAATTAATTCATGAAAACTTGGCTTATTAGGCAAATCGGGCCCTGCATAGTAGGCTGAGAAGTGCGTTCTGGCTACTAGGTACGACATATATATATGTATTGTGACGATAATCTCTTTCAAGAGAGATTGAGCCTGCTCTTCCCTCCAAACTACGTCCCAGTAACAACTAATATAGAAGATATATCCAACAAGTACAACAACAAGTTTTGCCCAGAGAGCAAACGTATCCAGCACCGGCGCACCTGTTCGCCTCCGCCACCGTTAAACCAGCAAACTGCTTGTCCATCGCCTGCCTGTCGCTGATTGGCTGGTGCCCGTCGCACCTGCCCCACCACCCGCCACATGAGCTGATGTCTGGGCCACCGCAACCTAGGGAAGGCAGAATATATCGTGCTCCACACAAGTTAACACGTCTCATTGGTAGACTAAGCCTTGGCTTACGTGTACTGAGGGAGGTGGCAGCTTGAAGCCAATATTCCTGCACTAATATATTTACTTTGCTATTATTCACTTGTATTAACGTAACTTTTCATTTGCCAGTGATTATTCTTATTATTTTGTTTGATTGATTTATCTGTTACAATTTTTATGCCCAATTTTATTCATGTTTTGCTTTTCTAACGTAATTAAAATTTCATTGTTAAATTTACTTGTGTTTTGTGTGTTTTCCCATTACCTAACCACAGACGAAAGTTCCAGCTTTTTCTTTTTTTTTTCTTTATGTGACGAGGCCATACCCCTAGCTTTTGAAACAGCCGAACACCAACGCATTACCGTCACAATATATATATATATATATATATATATATATATATATATATATATATATATATATATATATATATATATATATATATATATATATGTATATATATATATATATATATATATATATATATATATATATATATATATGTATATATATATATATATATATATATATATATATATATATATATATATGTATATATATATATATATATATATATATATATATATATATATATATATATATATATATATATATATATATATATGTATATATATATATATATATATATATATATATATATATATATATATATATGTATATATATATATAAATGTATATATATATATATATATATATATATATATATATATATATATATATATATATATATATATATATATATATATATATATATATATATATATATATATATATATATATATATATATATATATATATGACAATGTCAGACCACGGAGGAAAAATGAAACAGGAAATTTCCTTAAGTACTTTCGTATATTAAATACATCTTCAGAAGGTCATTTTACAGATCGAGTGATGGGTATAAATAGGCAGGAGAGAGTGGTGAAGTAAGGTGAGGTACAATACTTGGACAACGCAGAAGGCCCATTGGCCCATCAGATGCACCCAATTGGCCCATCCGATGTAGCCCAATGGCCCATCTGATACAGCAGACATACAAGCATAATGCATAGGTAATTATAACATAAAGAGGTAAATATATACAATAAATTAGTGAGACACATGTTTTTCAATGATTCTACTTAAATCGCCCTTTAGCTGATCTATTAGAAATGGATCTAAGTTATATAGACCACTGCTAATATTCAAATTACTTTCTTTGGTGATCTGTATCAAAGCGGATTCAATTATGTTTCTGTTATAGGTGCTTTTACAATTTGTTATTGAAGACGCACTCTCCCAATCAATTTGGTGAGCTTTTTCTGACAAATGCACAAACAAAGCATTAGATAATTGGCCATGTCTTACAGAGTATTTATGTTGCGATATTCTACATTTTAAATCTTAAGATGATTGCCCGACATAGAACTTATTACATTCCTTACAAGGTATTTTATAAATGACGCAATTATCACTACGAGGGCTGTTCCTTACTAATAGCTTACCAACAGTGTTTTCGTAGCTAAACATTACATCTATATTAAAAAGTTTCAAGGCCTTGACAATATTCTCAAACCCAGAGAAATATGGTAAACATAACACATTCTTTGGGCGAATCCTTTCACTGCATACATTATTATAATATGTACGACGAGCTTTGTTACGACAAACTTCCAAAAAATTCAGTGGGTAACAAAGCTTAAGACCAATCGAATCAATATTCTTAAATTCTTCGTCTAAGAATTCTGGACTCACAACTCGAAGAGCTCTTAAATACATTGAAGAAAAAATTGACTTTTTTACATTGTATTTATGCCCTGAAAAATAATGAACATAAGATAAATTGTTCGTAGGTTCTCTGTAAACACTAAACTTTAATGAAGAGTTTTCCCTATGAATAAGCACATCTAAGAATGGCAAACATTTATCAATTTCAGTCTCCATAGTAAATTTTATGGAGGTGACTTGGTCATTAAGTTTGGCTACAAATTCGTCTGTGTTTACATCTGAAGGCCAAATACACAAGATATCATCAACATATCTAAACCAAGGAATGATTCCAGGAGTTATTTTTGAAACAAATTTCTTTTCAAAGAATTCCATGTACAGGTTTGAGAGCAATGGCGATAGAGGATTCCCCATTGCCATTCCAAAAGTCTGTAAATAATACTCATTATTAAAGGTAAATTTACATTCTTTAATGCACAACTTAACAAGACTGACAATAATATCAGCAGAAAGAGGTAAGTCATGGCTCATTAGTTCACGATTCATTTGTCACATTCTTAATCACGTGTTTATTTTCGTGATATACACACACATATATATATATATATATATATATATATATATATATATATATGTACATATATATATATAAATGTATATATATATATATATATATATATATATATATATATATATATATATATATATATATATATATATATATATATATATATATATATATATATATATATATATATATATATATTGTGACGTTAATCTCTTTCAAGAGAGATTGAGCCTGCTCTTCCCTATATCATTTACGTCATTCTACAAGTACAAAATACTATATTGAAGATACGTCCACCAGTGTCACAAAACGTTTTGCCCAGGAAGCAAAGCGTACCTTGTACCACCCGACACGCCGGCTCCGCCCGTCGTCAACGAGCAAACTACCCATTCTCCGTCTGCCTGCTCCTGATTGGCTGGTGTATCGCCGACAACACCTGCACCTGCACTCACGCCCTGTACCTGAGTCGACGTCTGGGCCAGCTCACGCCGTACTCCTCAGAATATCTCTGTGCTTTTAGAAGTTGACATCTCTCTCTGGTAGACTAAGCCCTGGCTGTCGTCTACTAAGGGAAGTGGCAGCTCAAGCCAGTATTCTCAGCACCTGATTATCATTATTATTGTCTTGCACTTCATTTTATATTAGAGTAAATTTCACATTTATTAATTATTCATGTTTTGTTTGTTGACTTGTTTTGAATTTTACGTAAGCCAAGGGATTGTCTTTGTTCATATCTTGTTTTCTAAAGTAATTGAAATTTCATTGTTTATATTTTGTGTTTTGTGTGTCTTCCCATTACCTTACCACAGACAAACAGGCAAGCAGTCTCTTTTTTTCTGTAAGTGTGACAAGGCATTGCCACCTGCCATTGGAGGACTGCCGAACATCAACACTCCAACACTTTACCGTCACATTTCATGGGGGCCTGTCCTAGGAGCTACACTCAGGTACTAGTACCAGACCGTAAATTTGTGGTAAGCGCACTTGGCTTTGGTACAATAGGTTTTCACTATTTCCAATATTCAATTTTATTTTCATATGGTGCTGTGTGTATTGTGCATTCCGAGAGTAGCATATGGTGAGTGTGAGACAACTTTGGATTACGTGATGACTGTAGGCCTCAGTCATTCTCTTAATTGGTCATCTCTCCCTCCGTGTTATTACTCGTGTTTACCATCTTTTGTCCCTAGGATATTTCTCATATTTTCGGCAGATCATCATATTGGTACCCTGGTACTGTGGTCTGTCCCCGGGTCAAGAGCACCTATTCTTCTACAATCCGACGGTAGGAGGATAAACAGGCCATAGTTCCTCTAGCACGAACTTTAGTTGCTGAATTGGGACCTCCGCAGCAGTTCTCGTCACCAGTTGACACCTCGCACCCCTACACGTCGGTCAGAGATGATGATATTTACCTAGGTAGAGAATTAGCTTTCTTTTTTCAGAGCACAAAAGTTCGCTAATTCTGTAAGTATCATATTTCATTTCAGTGAGAAAAACTTGCTTATGTCCTATAGAGACTCGGCAAGGTATTCCTACATTTTTGGACTACCTAATTCACTTTTGAGGCAATTAAATGTTTCATTTGTTTTAGAGACTCAGTTTCGCTTATTTAGTAGGATTTTCTTGCCCTTATCCTCTTACATTGAGTACCGGGTACAAGATTTCCTGCGACCTTGATTTATTAATCATTTACCATCTTGAAATTAACATTAATTGTTAACGATTCCACAGGATAGGTACCAGTTGCCACGTTGTCCTGTTTCTGACATTCACCATATCACAACAGTATATTCGTTGTGCATTTATTTGCTAATTTCATCATGTTTCGTCTCCAAGCTTCCCGTGCAGATCCAACAGGTGAAATAGGGAACTTAAGTCGTGCCAAGAGGATCGAATTACAAACTCTTGCACATGAGTATCAACTAGATGTTCCCCATGGAGCCAACAAAAATGAACTGCATAACCTGTTACTGGATCATCTCTTAGAGGAAGGTAAGATTGACTCTGAAACTCACGAAACTTACTCTATTGCAGATAAACCTGATTTGGCAACGATGAAACTCAAACAAGAACTTGCCAAGATCGAACGAGAGCAGCAAAGGGAAGCAGCTGCTATACGAAAGGAAGAAAAAGAACGTGAAATCGCCCTCAAAGAAAGAGAAGCTGCCTTGAGGAATGAAGAACAAGAACGTGAGATTGCAATACTCCGTGAGCGTGAACGAATACAGCTTGAAGCAAAACAACGCCACCTGGAGATGCAACGCGAGCATGACAAACAACAAGCAGTTCTGGCTATGGAATGTCGTCAACAAGAATTCGCGTTGGAAACTACACACCTCGCTCAACGCCAGCAAGCTACCGCCAGTCTTCCAGTAAGTTTCAATATCTCACATGCAAGTAAGTTAATCCTCGTAGCCTGGTGGATAGCGCGCAGGACTCTTAATTCTGTGGCGCGGGTTCGATTCCCGCACGAGGCAGAAACAAATGGGCAAAAGTTTCTTTCACCCTGAATGCCCCTGTTACCTAGCAGTAAATAGGTACCTGGGTGTTAGTCAGCTGTCACGGGCTGCTTCCTGGGGGTGGAGGCCTGGTCGAGGACCGGGCCGCGGGGACACTAAAAAGCCCCGAAATCATCTCAAGATAACCTCAAGAATGCCAACATTTGTAGAGACAGAAGTCGACGTATTTTTTACCACCTTTGAGACCCTTGCTAATCAACTTAGTTGGCCTGCCGACCAATGGGCTACCCTTCTCAGAGTACATCTCACAGGTAGAGCTGCAGTTACACTCAGTACTTTGGCGTCTGAGAATGACTACCAGACTCTGAAGCAAGCAGTGTTGGACGCCTACCTTTTCTCCACCGAAAGCTACCGAAGAAAATTCCGTGACCACCTAAAGGCAAGTACCACTACCTTTCTCGAGTTTGCTAATACGAAAAGGAGATATTTTATGAAATGGCTGGAAGCAGCACATGTCTCTACCTTTGCAGAACTCGTCAACCTCATGCTAGTTGAAGAATTCTTGAGGCGTGTGCCTCCTCCTGTCCGTTTATATTTAGCAGATAAAGAGGAGACCGACTACCTAAAGTGTGCTAAGTCGGCTGACACTTACAGCCTCATCCACCGGCTGACACCAGAACCACCTTCCAGTAAGAAGTCTTGGTACAGTTACGAGAAAGTGAGTACCGATCAAGCTGGCTCGCAATTGTACTGTAAGTATTGTAGACTCTATGGATATACCATAGATAAATGTGGTAAGTCTCAATACAAAGGTAATACTGAATCCACTAAACCCAAACAGACTCCTCCTAAGTCCGGTAAGCCTGTGATGAATGTTGGTGTTCATGTTAATGATCTTTCTCTCTTCAGTAAACACATGTATCCTGGAACTGTCTCTACCAATGGTTCAGATCCGGAGGGACGTTTCAAACTGAAGATCTTGAGGGACACAGCGGCTCTTCAATCAATCCTTTTGAAATCAGCTGTGCCCAATATCGCCTACACCGGGGAAACCGTCTTCATCACTGACCTCACTGCTACCACTCCTTATCCTCTCGCCAGAGTCCACCTGGATTGTCCCTTCGTGACCGGTGAAATCCAAGTCGCCATCAGGGAAAAGCCTTTTCCCATGCCTGGAGTGCAACTTCTCCTGGACAACGACTTGGCAGAAGACCTGCAACCGACCAACCTGATCGTCATGGACAAACCCCAGGTGTGTACCTCTGTAATGGATAATCCCATCTTTGTGTATGTTCCAGCAAAGGTTCAAGAGAGTGATGAAGTTTCTCCTCCGGTTTTAGTGACCACCCGTGCACAAGCTGCACGACCACAGCCAGCTGACTCTACTGCTACCGCTGTCCCTCAAGACCCTCAGAAAATACCCCCGAATCTGACCACGTTGGAGTTCCGTAAGTTACAGAGGGAAGATCTTACCTTGACACCATTATTTTTCCAGGCTGAGACTCAACCTGACAGTATTCCTGGGTTCTTCCTAGAGAACGAGTTGCTCTACTGCAGATACAGACCCAGTAAACTGAAGGAGGAGGACGATTGGGCCAACGTCGAACAACTAGTGATTCCTGCCAACCTGCGGCCCACTATTCTACACTTGGCCCACGGAGCACTCTCGCACTACGGATTTAACAAGACCTACCACGAAATCCGTCAAGACTACTACTGGCCAGGTATGGTAAATAGCGTCAAACAGTATGTCAAACAGTGTCATACATGTCAGATGGCAGGTAAACCGAACATCTCTATCCCCAGAGCACCACTGACACCCATCCAGGTGCCTGCGGAACCTTTCCACAGACTTATTATAGACTGTGTTGGTCCTTTACCTCGGACCAGTTCTGGTAACGCCTATATACTAACCATCCTGTGTCCTACCACCAGATTCCCCATAGCAGTTCCAGTAAAGAACATTACGGCTGCTACGGTAGTGAAACACTTATTGAAGATCTTCACCCAGTATGGATTTCCAAGGGAGGTTCAGAGCGACTGTGGCACCAACTTCACCAGTGATCTCTTCAAGAGGACACTGGAAGAGTTCAACATCACACAGGTATTGTCCAGCCCCTATCATCCTGCTTCACAGGGTTCTCTTGAGCATAGTCATCAGACTATTTAAGCACTCCTGAAGAAGTTTTGCAATGAAACCTCTAAGGATTGGGATAAGCAAATAGATTTAATCATGTGTATATTTAGAAGTCTTCCCAATGAGTCTCTAGGAGTATCTCCTTATGAGATGCTCTAGGGAAGTAAGTGCCGTACTCCTCTCAAAACTTTTAAAGACTCTCTACGTGATGCCAACTTCTGTGAGCATCAGAATGTGCCCCAGTTTCTTCAAAACCTACAACACATTCTAGAGAGGGTGCATAACTTTGCTAAGGATAATCTATTGAAAGCACAGGAGAGGATGAAGACTCATTACGACCAGAACAACAAAGTAAGGAAATTTAAACCGGGAGACTTCGTGCTGGCCTATTTCCCTATCCCAGGTTCTCCCTTGCAAAACAGGTTTTCAGGACCCTACCGCATCAAGGAGTACAGAAACAACCACAACTACGTTTTAGAGACTCCAGATAGGCGGCGGAAGACCCAGTTGTGCCACGTCAACCTCCTGAAGCAATATACCGGTACTCCTCCCACTGTATTGATAACATATTCTTCCTTTAAAGGTCCATACATCCACAGAGAGACCTTCCCTGCTTCTCCTCCCGAAAGCACTGACACTGGGTCAGCGCTTTCCAATTCGGAAATCCTAACTGATCTTCATAACTACTTTCAGGACAATAATAGTGCACCTCTCATCAAAATCTTAGAGGAACATCAGGAGTTGTTCCGAGATGATCCACAAGAGTGTAATGTAACTCAGCACGACATCCAACTGCTCCCTGACACCCGGCCGATTCGTCAACCCTTCTACCGAATCAGCCCTAGCAAGAAGGAAGTCATGCGTGCTGAGGTACAGTACCTCCTGGATCATGGACTGGCCACACTTTGTGAGTCCCCCTGGGCCTCACCCTGTATCTTGGTGCCAAAACCCCAAGGTAAGGTTAGATTGTGCACAGACTATCGGAAATTAAATAATGTGACTGTCAAGGATGCATACCCCTTACCACGGATAGATGACATCCTTGACGCCATTGGTAATGCCCGGTACTTGTCCCAAGTGGACTTGCTCAAGTGTGTCTAACAGAGCGAGCCAAAGAAATATCTGCCTTTATCACTCCCTTTGGACTTTTCAGGAATGAACGCCTTCCCTTTGGACTATGTAATGCCGCGGCCACCTTTCAGAGAGCTGTCAACCGCGTCATCCAGGGCTTGGATAACACCTACGCCTATTTGGATGATATCGTTGTAGCATCCAACACCTGGAGCGAATATCTGCTCCAGCTGCAACGACTGTTCGCCCAGCTCCTGACAGCCGGCCTCACCATCAACCTGGGCAAGTCCACCTTTGCCAAAGGTAAAGTGCGTTATCTGGGTCATGTAATAGGGAGTGGCAGATAATTCCGTTAAACATACACACTCACTCAAGCCATCAAGCATTATCCACAGCCTACCACCAGGAAGCAGCTCCTGCGCTTCCTTGGTCTTGCCTCCTACTACCGTAGGTTTGTGAAGAATTTTAGTACGGTAGCAACACCATTAATCACTTTAACCAGTCCCAAGCAACGGTATAATTGGACCATTCAGCAAACCGTTGCTTTCGAACAACTCAAATTCCTGCTCTGTTCTAATCCTATTCTCGCCTTGCCAGATATCACCAAGCCTTTCATCCTCCATGTCGACGCCAGTGGTACCGGCATCGGGGGTGTCCTGATGCAGCAACGAGGCGAGGAGGTTCTACCTGTTAGCTACTACAGCTACAAGTTGAAACCCCACCAGAAGAACTACAGCACTATCGAGAAGGAGCTACTCTCCATCGTCCTGAATCTACAGCACTTTGCTCCATACCTACAAGGTGCTAGGTCGACCACCATCTACTCAGACCACAATCCTCTCCGCTTCTTACATCAAGCCCAATTCAATACCCAACGTCTTCTACGATGGGCTTTATATCTACAAGATTTCAACCTGTAGATCTTCTACATCAAGGGTTCTGACAACATCATAGCCGACGCCCTCTCCAGAGTCTATGAAGTAGAGGCAACTCCATCTATCACTCTACCACATGAAGACGTAACTTTTTCAGGAACCGCAGGCTTCGGGGGAGAGTTGTGATGATAATCTCTTTCAAAAGAGATTGAGCCTGCTCTTCCCTATATCATTTAAGTCATTCTACAAGTACAAGATACTATATTGAAGATACGTCCACTAGTGTCACAAAATATTTTGCCCAGGAAGCAAAGCATACCTTGCACCACCCGATAGGCCGGCTCCGCCCGTCGTCAACGAGCAAACTACCCATTCTCCGCCTGCCTGCTCCTGATTGGCTGGTGTATCGCCGACAACACCTGCACCTGCACTCACGCCCTGTACCTGAGTCGATGTCCGGGCCAGCTCACGCCGTACTCTTCAGAATATCTCTGTGCTCTTAGAAGTTGACATCTCTCTCTGGTAGACTAAGCCCTGGCTGTCGTCTACTAAGGGAGGTTGCAGCTCAAGCCAGTATTCTCAGCACCTGATTATCATTATTATTGTCTTGCACTTCATTTTATATTAGAGTAAATTTCACATTCATTAATTATTCATGTTTTGTTTGTTGACTTGTTTTGAATTTTACGTAAGCCAAGGGATTGTCTTTGTTCATATCTTGTTTTCTAAAGTAATTAAAATTTCATTGTTTATATTTTGTGTCTTCCCATTACCTTACCACAGACAAACAGGCAAGCAGTCTCTTTTTTTCTGTAAGTATGACAAGGTATTACCACCTGCCATTGGAGGACTGCCGAACATCAACACTCCAACACTTTGCCGTCACAATATATATATATATATATATATATATATATATATATATATATATATATATATATATATATATATATATATATCTCTATATATATATATCATGCAATTTTAAACTTTCTATTTATTCTATCAATTAATAATTAGGTCAGTGTTATTTTCTTGTTTCAATAAGGGATCATTAAAAAAATGTGGATTAATTATTTATTATTTCTGACATGTATTTCACAAATGTGTGTAATGAAAACCGTGCCAAAGTAACATCTTGAAATCAGAAATAACATTATAAATCATAATTTTGTATTTTTTTGTATTTTTATAATGAATGGAGATGTGTGAGGCAAATACAGCAAATTTCCCAAATTAGTTAGAACTGTGATAACTAGTTAAGGAACTTCCTCAAATTCCATTGGTGAACAGAATGTTTGTTTATTATTTTATTTCCTGTACAGCTTACAAAAGAGTAAACAAGAGTTTTTAAGAATTTTGTTCATTAAAGTCTAAAATAATAAATGTGACAATTTAAGAAAAAACTCACACAGCAACATTATATATAGAGTTACACCTAACTCCACGACTGGTAAGAGTGTCACCATCTGGAGAGTTACACCTAACTCCACCACTGGTAACAGTGCCACCATCTGGAGAGTTACACATAACTCCACGACTGGTAACAGTGCCACCACCTGGAGAGTTACACATAACTCCACCACTGGTAACAGTGCCACCATCCGGAGAGTTACACATAACTCCACGACTGGTAACAGTGTGACCATCTGGAGAGTTACACATAACTCCACCACTGGTAACAGTGCCACCATCTGGAGAGTTACACATAACTCCTCGACTGGTAACAGTGTGACCATCTGGAGAGTTACACATAACTCCACCACTGGTAACAGTGCCACCATCTGGAGAGTTACACATAACTCCACGACTGGTAACAGTGCCACCACCTGGAGAGTTACACATAACTCCACCACTGGTAACAGTGCCACCATCCGGAGAGTTACACATAACTCCACCACTGGTAACAGTGTGACCATCTGGAGAGTTACACATAACTCCACCACTGGTAATAGTGCCACCATCCGGAGAGTTACACATAACTCCACGACTGGTAACAGTGTGACCATCTGGAGAGTTACACATAACTCCACCACTGGTAACAGTGCCACCCTCTGGAGAGTTACACATAACTCCACCACTGGTAACTGTCATAATCTGGAGTTACCCATAACTCCACGACTGGTAACAGTGTCACCATCTGGCAAGATATATATGTTCATAACTCTACTTATATATAAGTTTACATCAAATATAATCAAACAGACAAGTGATAAGCAAACAAGCAAAATATTCCCAGATTCTATAATAGGTCCGTTGTATCCAGCACCACTGTGTAATACAATGATGGAAAGTTTCACATAACATACAGTTTTGCCTAAATATTTCTTTGGTGAAATTAATATTTAACATATTAAAAACCTGAGGTAAACCTACTTATCACTTGATGGTTGTTGATGATATAGATTAATCCTGGTTTATTGAATAATATAACTGTGTTCAATTAATCTAACTACCCTACGAGAGGATCGACAACATCTCTTGCCTAAACTGAGGACAGGATGTCATGTTGCTAATACTCTTTAAATAATACATATAAATGATTGATAATGCACAAGCCTGCGTCATTATTACTGTCAAGTTTTTGTAGACAGATTCTGTAAATTTTCAAGGAGTTGAATTCAAATCTGTATTCCGTTACCTATGATCAGCTCAAGTTTTCTCGTAATCTAATTTTATTCAGATAAAAGCCTACCTGTTCAGTTTTGTTTGTCTGTAATAATATGAATGCAGGAAGGCTAGTCCAAATACCCGGGTAGTCTTTGTGGGAGAGTGGAGCAGGTGACAAACACTATAAGTGTAGTGGGGGCCATCTCTAAGAGCCCTTCAACCTGCCTCACATAATGTGGCTGCTCAATCTCTAGTCTGTCCTCAAATTTTGCTGCCCCCTCTTTATGTGAAACGTGAATTGATGAAAAAGAATCAAGATCATGAATAAAGAAAGTCTAGCTTCTGTTTTCATAGAACATAAATGTTCATGTTAAAGTGATGCTAAATTGTATGCAGGAATTTATGATGGTTCTGAGAGAGGATGAACAGTAGGAAAGAGTAATGAGAGAGACGGAGAGGAATGCAAGGCAAGCCTTCAAATCAGAAGTGAATAAATTTCCTGGAACCGTCGAATTTCAGAATTCGTGCACTTTGTTGAAGAACTGATAAAGAGTGTTAAGTCTGGAACATGGATGTTGAAGAACTGATAAAGAATATCAAGTCTGGGAGCATTGATGTCAGTATAATTGTATTTTCTCAGATCGCATCTGAATTATTTCCCTGAGAACTGTTGTTGACTAGAGTGAGGAACAAGGGGCCAGGTTGTCGGAAAATCCGACACCATTTAATAATCATACAGATAATAGCTGTGTTGTATAAACAAGTTACCCATAGAAACGTAACTTGTAGTGGAATTACCGTCTAAAGAAAACGGGATATCATCACCACATACTATTATAATTCACCACCTATTATGGTGGGAATTATTCTTAAATACATTAGTCTTTGGACTTTACCATCATAAAAACATCTTATATAAATTAACTTAATTATCAATATTAAAGTAGAGTAAATGTGACCCTTCTATCACTTATTGACATCTGGACAAGTAGGCCAGGCGTCAGTGAGGAAGGAGGGCAGCCATTGTTGTTTATACGAGACCAGAGGCTCACACGGGAGCAAATTCGGCTCCTGTTAAATTTACTTGGACGTAGTGTTATGGAAACCAAAGGTGTACCATTGTCAACACGCTGTCTACAAATTCAAGTTAAGTGTCTATCCGAAACCCGTTTATCATTCATTTATGGCCATTAATGTCAGGATATAGGGTGACCCGGTTAGATCACGTGGAAGCCTCAAACTAAAGGTAATTAAGCCAGGTCTTCAATGTTCCATGTACAGTTTTCTCTGATATAGCTTGTCATATATAGGTATCTGGCTTCACAGCTAGCGCACTTTTGACAGGTCAAGACGAGGAAGCAAGATTTGTGCACCAGTTACTGGGTGATATGGAAGCTACCTCAAAGAGGATAATTTGGTTTCTACACCCTAGTTATACCTGGTGGACTAGCCTGCTGTACTATAAGATAAGGAACCTCTTCAATGTTTAATAATGTGTAGTTAATACTGTAGTTTGATTGGCAGCATATATATTCAATTAATAAACCCCCCCTAATGTGTAGAGGATCGATTTGTGAGATTATGAAATTATTGCAGAAATACAGTCCACTTATCATTATACAAATTGCTATCGAAGTATATAAATTAACGTAAATATAAATTCATATAAATTAAATAAATATAAATCTCACAGGTCGGTTCCCACACAGGTTCCACCAAGATATTCCTACTATGTAAGGAAGGTACCAGAGACGACGGAACACTAACATGTTAGCCCGCTGACCATACCACTACAAAACACAAACCAAAATCATTGAAGACAACTTTTCTGACACATTAATGTATATTGCTGTTGAGAATTTTAACCTAAAGACAAGGTTTTATCAGATACTGGAATAGGTGAAAAATCTAAGCTGATTGAGCGAAACCTTTGCAATATTTTAGTTCAGCGCAGCGATGTAATTTAGATTCAGAGCAAAAAAATAAACTCTGACAATAGAAAACATATTTTAAAATGCAGGCTTGTGCAATTTCATAAATGCAACAGGAACTATATTAATGCATTTCTTGAATTATATGTGTCATTATAATAAGTTAATTAAAACATGATCAATATTAAAATTTTAAATTGGGTCGGGAAACATATTAACCAAAATATATTGGCTGACATTACTAATCTTTTTGACCCATATAAATAATATATAGAAATCAGATCCTGTGAAAAATAAAAATAAAAGTATATTGAATAAAATGTTAAACACATTGTTAAATATCAGCGATAAACACATTGTTAAATATCAGTGATAAACACATTGTTAAATATCAGTGATAAACACATTGTTAAATATCAGTGATAAACACATTGTTAAATATCAGTGATAAACACATTGTTAAATATCAGTGATAAACACATTGTTAAATATCAGTGATAAACACATTGTTAAATATCAGTGTTAAACACATTGTTAAATATCAGTGATAAACACATTGTTAAATATCAGTGATAAACACATATCGTCCTCAGCTCTATAATCACCAGCAAATTACAGAGATAACTGATGTCAAGTGGCCATGGGCCACACAACTCATTAACTGTAGATATCTGATGCTAACTGGCCATGAACACACAACAGATCAACCAGGGCTAGCTGATACCAACTGACCATGACAGCCTATCCTCCTGTTTTGGTAGTACTTATAATAACGATTAGGACCATATATTTTTTTTTTTTTTGCAAGAATATTCCTTCGCGGGCCCTAAGCCTCTGGCTGGCCTACTAAATGTTGCTTGTTTCTGTTTTACTTGGGCGGAGTATGAGTATTTATGACTCGTATGGTCGCTTCAGAAAGATTTTGCCATATGTGTTTAACAACTTCTTCTGCTCTGTTGAATTAAGTTGAAATCTTAATGGGTTTGTAACTGTGCACTGTGTTAGATAATGTTCACGTGGTCTGTTGTGTGTGTAACTATGCACTGTGTTAAATAATGTTCCAGTGGTCTGTTGGGCATTTCTCAACAGTGCATTAGGACCATAGTACATATACAAACGAACAACGCAATTATAAAGTAGAAATTTCTACTAATTTGGCCAAACCGGAATAGGTTTTCTATTTATGTTGCAAAGACAAGCTAAGCTACCCTAACCTAACCTCCACAGGCCTAATACACGCTACCTGAGGCATAATATAGTACATATGTGTTCTATACTAGGCCTTGGAATATTTAAGTTTGTTTTTCAGCGTCATTTTTTTCGGAATATATAGAGTGAATAGTACCAAATTCTACTGTCCAATTGCTTAGTACGTCAATATTTGTACTATTGCGCACATAGTTACAACCACTACTATCTAAACAGGAGGTTGGGTTGACCATGAACACACAACTGATCAACTAGGACTAGCTGAGGCCAACTAACCATAAACACACAGCTCAACAACCAGGACTAGCTGAGGCCAACTAACTACGGACACACAGCTCAACAATCATGGTTAGCTGAGGCCAACTACCCATGAACACACAGCTCAACAACCAGGGCCATCTGAGGCCAACTTACCATGAGCACAGCTCAATAATCATGGTTAGCTGAGGCCTGCTAACCATGAACACAGCTCAACAATCATGGTTAGCTGAGACCAGCTAACCATAAACACACAGCTTAACAACCAGGGCTATCTGAGGCCAATTTACCATGAACACACAGCTCATCAATCATGGTTAGCTGAGGCAAGCTAACCATGTACACACAGCTCAACAACTAGAGAGCTAAGATCGACAATATTTATATTACTCGTCAAAAAGTAATGACTTTTCAAATAAGGACAGACATACAGCTCTTTCTATTAACCAACTTACAATACTGAGAACAGTACATATTATGTTACAAGATCATGGGAATTCATTCACGGCAATGTTAAAACAGAATAGTTACTCACAAGTACATGTTAAGTTCCATCTTAGTGATCACAAGGGAACAACCTAATCATGCTAATATCAAGACATACAAACACAAAATATTATTTAAGTTATAAATATGCTAACCATGATACTCAAGCTACAGTGAAAAATTACTTTAAGTAAACCATTTATTATATTAAATTAAAAGCACTCTAGTGCTAAGTCGAAGTCCATATATACCAATAAAAAACCTTCCAAGTGTTAAGACTTGGTACAGGAATAGTTATACACAAGCACACCAGTGTTAAGACTGGTACAGGTATAGTTATACACAAGCACACCAGTGTTAAGACTGGTACAGGAATAGTTATACACAAGCACACCAGTGTTAAGACTTGGTACAGGTATAGTTATACACAAGCACACCAGTGTTAAGACTTGGTACAGGAATAATTATACACAAGCACACCAGTGTTAAGACTGGTACAGGTATAGTTATACACAAGCACACCAGTGTTAAGACTTGGTACATGAATAGTTATACTCAAGCACACCAGGGTTAAGACTTGGTACAGGTATAGTTATACACAAGCACACTAGTGTTAAGACTGGTACAGGTATAGTTATACACAAGCACACCAGGGTTAAGACTTGGTACAGGAATAGTTATACACTAGAACACCAGTGTTAAGACTGGTACAGGTATAGTTATACACAAGCACACTAGTGTTAAGACTGGTACAGGTATAGTTATACACAAGCACACCAGGGTTAAGACTTGGTACAGGAATAATTATACACAAGCACACCAGGGTTAAGACTTGGTACAGGTATAGTTATACACAAGCACACCAGTGTTAAGACTGGTACAGGAATAGTTATACACAAGCACACCAGTGTTAAGACTTGGTACAGGTATAGTTATACACAAGCACACCAGTGTTAAGACTGGTACAGGTATAGTTATACACAAGCACACCAGTGTTAAGACTTGGTACAGGAATAGTTATACACACGCACACTAGTGAGGGGGGGGGCATATTACGGGAAAATGTGATAAATGAAAAATGATTCGATTTCAATCAAACTTTTTTGACTAGTTTTATATAAAATTTGGTTCAACTCGCTCATCTCTCAGCATTATAGCATAAATAGGAAGGGAGAAAAAAAAATATTAAATTTTGTGTCAACAAATTTTCAAAATGGTAAAAAATTAACATCAAGTGTCAAATGCCAGCTACTATGAGTCAGGGGATATGGTGAAAAGTGCCAGCTACTGTGAGTCAGGGGATATGGTGACAAGTGCCAGCTACTGTGAGTCAGGGGTTATGGTGTCAAGTGCCAGCTACTCTGAGTCAGGGGATATGGTGACAAGTGCCAGCTACTGTGAGTCAAGGGATATGGTGACAAGTGCCAGCTACTGTGAGTCAGGGGATATGGTGACAAGTGCCAGCTACTGTGAGTCAGGGGATATGGTGTCAAGTGCCAGCTACTGTGAGTCAGGGGATATGGTGTCAAGTGCCAGCTACTATGAGTCAGTGGATATGGTGTCAAGTGCCAGCTACTATGAGTCAGGGGATATGGTGTCAAGTGCCAGCTACTGTGAGTCAGGGGATATGGTGTCAAGTGCCAGCTACTATGAGTCAGTGGATATGGTGTCAAGTGCCAGCTACTATGAGTCAGTGGATATGGTGTCAAGTGGCAGCTACTGTGAGTCAGGGGATATGGTGTCAAGTGCCAGCTACTGTGAGTCAGGGAATATGGTGTCAAGTGCCAGCTACTATGAGTCAGTGGATATGGTGTCAAGTGCCAGCTACTATGAGTCAGGGGATATGGTGTCAAGTGCCAGCTACTGTGAGTCATAGGATATGGTGTCAAGTGCCAGCTACTATGAGTCAGTGGATATGGTGTCAAGTGCCAGCTACTATGAGTCAGGGGATATGGTGTCAAGTGCCAGCTACTATGAGTCAGGGGATATGGTGACAAGTGCCAGCATCTGTGAGTCAGGGGATATGGTGTCAAGTGCCAGCTACTGTGAGTCAGGGGATATGGTGTCAAGTGCCAGCTACTGTGAGTCAGAGGATATGGTGTCAAGTGCCAGCTACTGTGAGTCAGGGGATATGGTGTCAAGTGCCAGCTACTATGAGTCAGGGGATATGGTGAAAAGTGCCAGCTACTGTGAGTCAGGGGATATGGTGACAAGTGCCAGCTACTGTGAGTCAGGGGTTATGGCGTCAAGTGCCAGCTACTCTGAGTCAGGGGATATGGTGACAAGTGCCAGCTACTGTGAGTCAAGGGATATGGTGACAAGTGCCAGCTACTGTGAGTCAGGGGATATGGTGACAAGTGCCAGCTACTGTGAGTCAGGGGATATGGTGTCAAGTGCCAGCTACTGTGAGTCAGGGGATATGATGTCAAGTGCCAGCTACTATGAGTCAGTGGATATGGTGTCAAGTGCCAGCTACTATGAGTCAGGGGATATGGTGTCAAGTGCCAGCTACTGTGAGTCAGGGGATATGGTGTCAAGTGCCAGCTACTATGAGTCAGTGGATATGGTGTCAAGTGCCAGCTACTATGAGTCAGTGGATATGGTGTCAAGTGGCAGCTACTGTGAGTCAGGGGATATGGTGTCAAGTGCCAGCTACTGTGAGTCAGGGAATATGGTGTCAAGTGCCAGCTACTATGAGTCAGTGGATATGGTGTCAAGTGCCAGCTACTATGAGTCAGGGGATATGGTGTCAAGTGCCAGCTACTGTGAGTCATAGGATATGGTGTCAAGTGCCAGCTACTATGAGTCAGTGGATATGGTGTCAAGTGCCAGCTACTATGAGTCAGGGGATATGGTGTCAAGTGCCAGCTACTATGAGTCAGGGGATATGGTGACAAGTGCCAGCACCTGTGAGTCAGGGGATATGGTGTCAAGTGCCAGCTACTGTGAGTCAGGGGATATGGTGTCAAGTGCCAGCTACTGTGAGTCAGAGGATATGGTGTCAAGTGCCAGCTACTGTGAGTCAGGGGATATGGTGTCAAGTGCCAGCTACTATGAGTCAGGGGATATGGTGACAAGTGCCAGCTACTGTGAGTCAGTGGATATGGTGTCAAGTGCCAGCTACTGTGAGTCAGGGGATATGGTGTCAAGTGCCAGCTACTGTGAGTCAGGGGATATGGTGTCAAGTGCCAGCTACTGTGAGTCAGGGGATATGGTGTCAAGTACCAGCTACTGTGAGTCAGGGGATATGGTGTCAAGTGCCAGCTACTGTGAGTCAGGGGATATGGTGTCAAGTGCCAGCTACTGTGAGTCAGGGGATATGGTGTCAAGGGCCAGCTACTGTGAGTCAGGGGATATGGTGACAAGTGCCAGCTACTGTGAGTCAGGGGATATGGTGACAAGTGCCAGCTACTGTGAGTCAGGGGATATAGTAACAAGTGCCAGCTACTGTGAGTCAGGGGATATGGTGTCAAGTGCCAGCTACTGTGAGTCAGGGTATATAGTAACAAGTGCCAGCTACTATGAGTCAGGGGATATAGTAACAAGTGCCAGCTACTGTGAGTCAGGGGATATGGTGTCAAGTGCCAGCTACTGTGAGTCAGGGGATATAGTAACAAGTGCCAGCTACTGTGAGTCAGGGGATATAGTGACAAGTGCCAGCTACTGTGAGTCAGGGGATATAGTGACAAGTGCCAGCTACTGTGAGTCAGGGGATATAGTAACAAGTGCCAGCTACTGTGAGTCAGGGTATATAGTAACAAGTGCCAGCTACTGTGAGTCAGGGGATATTGTGACAAGTGCCAGCTACTGTGAGTCAGGGGACATGGTGTCAAGTGCCAGCTACTGTGAGTCAGGGGATATAGTAACAAGTGCCAGCTACTGTGAGTCAGGGGATATAGAAACCAGTGCCAGCTACTGTGAGTCAGGGGATATGGTGACAAGTGCCAGCTACTGTGAGTCAGAGGACATGGTGTCAAGTGCCCGGTCCTCTGAGTGAGAGGGCAGGGTGTCAAGTGCTGCTGGCAGAGAGACAGTATACCGGAGAGGATAAGCCAAGGGGTTGTGGGCCAAGACAGGGGGGTGAGACAGGTGTGGACAGGAACCCAGTAAGTGATGGTCTGGGAGAGGTGAGGGTGTGGCCAGGTGGCGGAAGTAGTCAGACACTGTGCGGCGCCACATGGAAGGTGTTCCTTGTCGACGGTGGTGAGACAGTTGACTGAGGCGCCCAGGCCGACGGCGTATATCACCAACATGGACGCCCCACATGGCGTATGCTGCAGCCTGGGCTCTGGCAACACTGTCCACGGAGGAGTAGATGCTGCTCTGGGTGAACGGGTGGCGGTACCGGGCAGGTACGCGGCCAGCATTTATACCAATGTAGGCGGCCATGAGTCCCAGGTCCTGCAGGCATATTGCTGGGGAGGTCACTACATGTGTGGGTCCCTTCTTGTCAGAGTCACGCTCAGCCGAGTGGTGTTGTGTTTGTTGGTCACCGTCGTCATCCAGCACAGCATAGCTCATGTCCTCCTCCAGCTCCAGCAGCGCCTTCCTCAGTGTGGCCACTTCCTCCTCTCCTTCACAATACTGACATGAGAGAGAAAAGCCTGTTAGAAGACAGTAAGCAAAAGGATTATTATTAGTGTATGTGTGTGTGTGTGTGTGTGTACTCACCTAGTTGTGCTTGCGGGGGTTGAGCTCTGGCTCTTTGGTCCCGCCTCTCAACCGTCAATCAACAGGTGTACAGGTTCCTGAGCCTATTGGGCTCCATCTTATCTACACTTGAAACTGTGTATGGAGTCAGCCTCCACCACATTGCTTCCTAATGCATTCCATTTGTCAACCACTCTGACACTAAAAAAGTTCTTTCTAATATCTCTGTGGCTCATTTGGGTACTCAGTTTCCACCTGTGTGTCCTAGTGCGTGTGCCCCTTGTGTTCAATAGCCTGTCCTTATCAACCCTGTCGATTCCCTAGAGAATCTTGAATGTGGTGATCATGTCCCCCCTAACTCTTCTGTCTTCCAACGAAGTGAGGTTCAATTTCCGTAGTCTCTCCTCGTAGCTCATACCTCTCAGCTCGGGTACTAGTCTGGTGGCAAACCTTTAAACCTTTTCCATTTTAGTCTTATGCTTGACTAGATATGGACTCCATGCTGGAGCCGCATACTCCAGGATTGGTCTGACATATGTGGCATATAATGTTCTGAAAGATTCCTTACACAAGTTTCTAAAGGCCGTTCTTATGTTAGCCAACCTGGCATATGCTGCTGATGTTATCCTCTTGATATGAGCTTCAGGGGACAGGTCTGGCGTGATATCAACCCCCAGGTCTTTCTCTCTCTGACTCTTGAAGTATTTCATCTCCCAAGTGATACCTTGTATCTGGTCTCCTGCTTCCTACCCCTATCTTCATTACATTACATTTGCTTGGGTTAAACTCTAACATCCATTTGTTTGACCATTCCTGCAGCTTGTCTAGGTCTTCTTGAAGCCTCAAGCTGTCTCCCTCTGTTTAAATCCTTCTCATAATTTTGGCGTCGTCAGCAAACATTGAGAGGAATGAGTCTATACCCTCTGGGAGATCATTTACGTATATCAGAAACAGGACAGGTCCAAGCACAGAGCCCTGTGGGACTCCACTGGTGACTTCACGCCATTCTGAGGTCTCACCCCTCACTATAACTCTCTGCTTCTTATTGCTTAGGTACTCCCTTATCCACTGGAGCGCCCTATCAGTTACTCCTACCTGTTTCTCCAGCTTATGCATCAACATTTTATGGGGTACTGTGTCAAAGGCTTTCCGACAGTCCAAAAAAATGCAGTCCGCTCATCCTTCTCTTTCTTGCTTAATCTTTGTCACCTGATCATAGAATTCTATCAAGCCTGTAAGGCAAGATTTACCCTCCCTGAACCCATGTTGATGGGTTGTCACGAAGTCTCTTCTCTCCAGATGTGTTACTAGGTTTTTTCTCACAATCTTCTCCATCACCTTGCATGGTATACAAGATAAGGACACTGGCCTGTAGTTCAGTGCCTCTTGTCTGTCACCCTTTTTAAATATTGGTACTACATTAGCAGTTTTCCATACTTCTGGTTGGTCTCCCGTTTCCAGTGACCTACTATACACTATGGAGAGTGGCAAGCAAAGTGCTCCTGCACACTCTTTCAATACCCATGGTGAGTTTCCATCCGGCCCAACAGCTTTTCTCACACCCAGCTCTAATAGGTGCTTCTTGACCTCATCTCTTGTAATTTCGAACCTTTCCAAGGTCACCTGGTTTGCTGCCACCTCTCCTAGCGCCGTGACTTCTCTCTGTTCTATTGTAAAGACCTCCTGGAACCTTTTGTTGAGTTCTTCACACACCTCTTTGTCATTCTCTGTGTACCTGTCCTCGCCCACCCTAAGTTTCATCACCTGTTCCTTCACTGTTGTCTTCCTCCTGATGTGACTGTGTAGTAGCTTTGGTTCGGTCTTGGCTTTATTAGCTATATCATTTTCATACTTTTTCTCAGCTGCTCTTCTCACACTAACATACTCGTTCCTGGTTCTCTGGTATCTCTCTCTACTTTCTGGTGTTCTGTTATTACGGAAGTTCCTCCTTGCCCTTTTGTTCAGCTCCTTTGCTTTCATACATTCCCTATTAAACCACAGATTCTTCCTTTGCTTCTCTGTTTTTTCCTGTTGGGCTGGGACAAACCTGCTTACAGCCTCCTGACATTTTTGGGTGACATAGTCCATCATGTCTTGTACAGACTTGGTTCCGAGTTCTGTGTCCCAATGTATATCCCACAGGAATTTATTCATCTCCTCATAGTTTCCCTTTCGTTACGCCAGCCCTTTGTTTCCCAGTTCTGTTTTGGGGGTGATAATTCCTAGCTCAACCAGGTACTCAAAGCTCAATACACTATGATCGCTCATTCCCAAGGGGGCTTCCACCTTAACTTCCCTTATATCCGACTCATTTAGGGTAAATATCAGATCAAGCAAGGCTGGTTCATCCCCTCCTCTCGTTTTTGTCGGTCCCTTGACGTGTTGACTTAGAAAGTTTCTTGTTGCCACATCCAGCAGCTTAGCTCTCCATGTGTTTGGGCCTCCATGTGGGTCTCTGTTCCCCCAATCAATCTTTCCATGGTTGAAGTCTCCCATGATTAGTAGCCTGGATCCGTTCCTGCTAGCCACAGAAGCTGCTCTCTCTATTATATTGATGCTGGCCAAGTTGTTTCTATCATATTCCTGTCTGGGTCTTCTGACATTCGGTGGGGGGTTATATATGACTACTACTATAATTTTCTGTCTTCCAGTTGCTTTGGTGCCTGATATGTAGTCACTGAAACCTTCACAGTTCTGAATTACCATCTCTTCGAAACTCCAACCTTCTCTTAGTAACAAAGCTACACCACCTCCTCCTCTCCCTTCTCTCTCTTTCCTCACTACATAGTAGCCCTGTGGAAACACTGCGTTTGTTATGGTGTTTGTTAGCTTTGTTTCTGTGAGTGCTATTTTGTCTGGGTTTTCTTCTAGTGCCCATTCTCCGAGTTCACTTCTTTTATTAGTAATTCATCTATGTTAGTGAACATTGCCTTGAAGCTCACTTTCTTCAGTTCATTTTCTTGTCCCTTTCTTGGCGAGCATTCTGCTGGTGTGGGAAGCTTTTCAGTGGGTGAGATGATCTGTGAGGTGGTTTGCAGGGTTTCAGAGGAGTTTGGGGTGAGGGGTGGGGGTTTCATGGAAGGGGGGACAGGTAGGGTGTGGGTTAAGGAGATAGGGGGGACATGGAGGATACGGGGTGAGGGGGGAGGAGGGATAGGGAGGGTATGGGATGAAGGGGGAGGGGGGACAGGGGGGGAAAGGTGGGAGGGGGGACATGATGGGAATAGGGAAGGGATGACAGAGTAAGAATGGGGTGGGGGGTGGTGGGAGGGTTGGGTGGGGGCAGGTAGGGTGAGGGGAAGGGAGGGTTTCTATGCAGAGGGGGGTGGTGGGGTTGCCCTCCCCTCTGGTGTTGCTGGGATGCTGGTTTTGGGTTCGCCTCTTGTCTCTAGGACTGTTGTGTTGGGGGCTGTGATTTCCTGGTTTGCTTCTCCCTCCCTGCGCTTCCTCCTTGCCTCTGTTGCCCTGGCTCTCTCCTCCTTTGTCCTGTCCCTCTGCAGGAATACTTTCTTGTATCCCTCCACATGCTGCAGACGACTCTTCCTTTCGAGAATATCCTCCTTCGTGGTTTCGTTTGTAAACACCACCTTTACAAGTCGGTTTCTGTCCCTGTTGTACCAGCCCAACCTGAAAACCTTCTCAATGTTTCGTTAGTCCCTTCCATCTGTAACCCCTTCAGTAGCCCCTGTACTGCCTCTCTATCCTTGCTATTCCATTCTTGCCTGTTGGATCCTTCCTGTTCTTTATGCCTACAACTACCACTGATCTTTTTCTCTCCAGCAGCTGAGTGGTGCATCTTGCTGCTTCCTATGAGGTGGCTGCTTGCATCGTTACCTCCCTCACTGTGTCCATTGCTTCTGAGCTCTTTTTCAGTATGTCTGCAAATGTTTCAGGTACAGAGGCATTTCCTTCCAATGTAACATTCCCACCTTCCCTTTGGATGATAATCTGATGCTCGGTCTTTTTATTTTTTTCTGTGAGGGATTTGATCTCCTCTCTTGCTGATGTCAGCTCACTTTGCAGGTTGTTAATTGTAATCCTCATTTCCTGCATCTCCTTCCTGAATCCCTCCAGAACTTGGGTAAACATGTCCCTCGTTTGATCAATTTGGCTGTTCCCTGTGTCCCTGTTGCGTCCACCTGCCATGTTGCCCTTGTCAAGAGAGAGAGAGCAAGAGAGAGAGCAAGAATAGTCCTAGTGTGAGTGGGTGTGGTGGGGGGGGGGGGAGTGTTTTGGGAGAGTGGGAGTGGTGGTGGTGGGGGGGGGGGAGTGTGTTGGGAGAGTGAGATGGTGGGTTAAGAGATTGGTGAGGTGTAGTCTTCAGATTACGGCGGGTGGGGGAGGATTAGCGGCTTATCTGGGTTCCCAGTGAGCTCACAGTTGCTGTCCCTGTTACCTGTCTACCACGATTGTATTATTACGATTGTATTATTGATTGGAATGCAATAGTGTCTATGATATGATATTATATAAACCTTGTACACTGTTGGAGACTTATGAGAGACACTTACCAGCCAGCCCCCCACAAGCACGCTAGGTGAATACACGGCGTGTCGTCGGTAATCCTGTGAGGTCTTCAGGTCTCCACTTGTGTCCCGGCTGATGCGACTGATGTGTCCCAGCTCAAGAAGTCGATATTCACTAGCTCTCTTCTCTAAATTCACTAAGATAATTCACCACGAGATGTGATCAATGTGTTGCATAACAATGCCACTGTTCAATTCACACTGTCCCGATTCTCACTGCACAGTACACCCGCTCCCTTGAACCCTATTGTTCCCTCGGTTACCGCGACCGCTGACCCTACACGTCTGCTCACGATCAAAGCTGACCCAAGACTGTGTGTGTGTGTGTGTGTGTGTGTGTGTGTACTCACCTAGTTGTGCTTGCGGGGGTTGAGCTCTGGCTCTTTGGTCCCGCCTCTCAACTGTCAATCAACAGGTGTACAGGTTCCTGAGCCTATTGGGCTCTATCATATCTACACTTGAAACTGTGTATGGAGTCAGCCTCCACCACATCACTTCCTAATGCATTCCATTTGTCAACCACTCTGACACTAAAAAAGTTCTTTCTAATATCTCTGCGGCTCATTTGGGCACTCAGTTTCCACCTATGTCCCCTAGTGCGTGTGCCCCTTGTGTTAAACAGCCTGTCTTTATCAACCCTGTCAATTCCCTTGAGGATCTTGAATGTGGTGATCATGGCCCCCCTAACTCTTCTGTCTTCCAACGAAGTGAGGTTTAATTCCCGTAGTCTCTCCTCGTAGCTCATACCTCTCAGCTCGGTTACTAGTCTGGTGGCAAACATTTGAACCTTTTCCATTTTAGTTCTATGCTTGACTAGATATGGACTCCATGCTGGTGCCGCATACTCCAGGATTGGTCTGACATATGTGGTATATAATGTTCTGAAAGATTCCTTACACAAGTTTCTAAAGGCCGTTCTTATGTTAGCCAACATGACATATGCTGCTGCTGTTATCCTCTTGATATGAGCATCAGGGGACAGGTCTGGCGTGATATCAACCCCCAGGTCTTTTGTGTGTTTATGTGTGTGTGTGTGTGTGTGTGTGTGTGTGTGTGTGTGTGTGTGTGTGTGTGTGTGTGTGTGTGTGTGTGTGTGTGTGTGTGTGTGTGTGTGTGTGTGTGTGTGTGTGTGTGTGTGTGTGTGTGTGTGTGTGTGTGTGTGGGTGTGTGGGTGTGTGTGTGTACTCACCTAGTTGTACTCACCTAGTTGTGTTTGCGGGGGTTGAGCTCTGGCTCTTTGGTCCCGCCTCTCAACCGTCAATGAACAGGTGTACAGATTCCTGAGCCTATCGGGCTCTGTCATATCTATACTTGAAACTGTGTATGGAGTCAGCCTCCACCACATCACCCCCTAATGCATTCCATTTGTCAACCACTCTGACACTAAAAAAGTTCTTTCTAATATCTCTGTGGCTCATTTGGGCACTCAGTTTCCACCTGTGTCCCCTTGTGCATGTTCCCCTTGTGTTAAATAGACTGTCTTTATCTACCCTATCAATCCCCTTCAGAATCTTGAATGTGGTGATCATGGCCCCCCTAACTCTTCTGTCTTCCAGCGAAGTGAGGTTTAATTCCCGTAGTCTCTCCTCGTAGCTCATACCCCTCAGCTCGGGTACTAGTCTGGTGGCAAACCTTTGAACCTTTTCCAGTTTAGTCTTATCCTTGACTAGATATGGACTCCATGCTGGGGCTGCATACTCCAGGATTGGCCTGACATATGTGGTATACAAAGTTCTGAATGATTCTTTACACAAGTTTCTGAATGCCGTTCGTATGTTGGCCAGCCTGGCATATGCCGCTGATGTTATCCGCTTGATATGTGCTGCAGGAGACAGGTCTGGCGTGATATCAACCCCCAAGTCTTTTTCCTTCTCTGACTCCTGAAGAATTTCCTCTCCCAGATGATATCTTGTATCTGGCCTCCTGCTCCCTACACCTATCTTCATTACATTACATTTGGTTGGGTTAAACTCTAACAACCATTTGTTCGACCATTCCTTCAGCTTGTCTAGGTCTTCTTGAAGCCTCAAACAGTCCTCTTCTGTTTTAATCCTTCTCATAATTTTAGCATCGTCCGCAAACATTGAGAGAAATGAATCGATACCCTCCGGGAGATCATTTACATATATCAGAAACAAGATAGGACCGAGTACAGAGCCCTGTGGGACTCCACTGGTGACTTCACGCCAATCGGAGGTCTCACCCCTCACCGTAACTCTCTGCTTCCTATTGCTTAGATACTCCCTTATCCACTGGAGCACCTTACCAGCTACACCTGCCTGTCTCTCCAGCTTATGTACCAGCCTCTTATGCGGTACTGTGTCAAAGGCTTTCCGACAATCCAAGAAAATGCAGTCCGCCCAGCCCTCTCTTTCTTGCTTAATCTGTGTCACCTGATCGTAGAATTCTATCAAGCCTGTAAGGCAAGATTTACCCTCCCTGAATCCATGTTGGCGATTTGTCACGAAGTCCCTTCTCTCCAGATGTGTTACCAGGTTTTTTCTCACGATCTTCTCCATCACCTTGCATGGTATACAAGTCAAGGACACTGGCCTGTAGTTCAGTGCCTCTTGTCTGTCGCCCTTTTTGTATATTGGGACCACATTCGCCGTCTTCCATATTTCTGGTAGGTCTCCCGTCTCTAGTGACTTACTATACACTATGGAGAGTGGCAAGCAAAGTGCCTCTGCACACTCTTTCCGTACCCATGGTGAGATCCCATCTGGACCAACAGCCTTTCTAACATCCAGATCCAGCAGGTGTCTCTTGACCTCCTCTCTCGTAATTTCGAACTCCTCCAAGGCCGCCTGGTTTACCTCCCTTTCTCCTAGCACATTGACCTCACCCTGTTCTATTGTGAAGACCTCCTGGAACCTCTTGTTGAGTTCCTCACACACCTCTCTGTCATTCTCTGTATACCTGTCCTCGCCTGTTCTAAGTTTCAATACCTGTTCTTTCACTGTTGTTTTCCTTCTGATGTGACTGTGGAGTAGCTTTGGTTCGGTCTTGGCTTTTTTTGCTATATCGTTTTCAAAATTTTTCTCTGCTTCTCTTCTCACCCTGACGTACTCATTTCTGGTTCTCTGGTATCTCTCTCTGCTTTCTGGTGTTCTGTTATTCCGGAAGTTCCTCCACGCCTTTTTGTTCAGTTTCTTCGCTTCCATACATGCCCTATTATACCATGGATTCTTCTGTTGCTTCTCGGATTTTTCCCTTTGGGCCGGGATGAACCTGTTTACTGCCTCCTGACACTTTTGGGTAACATAGTCCATCATACCCTGTCCAGACTTGTCTCTGAGGTCTGTGTCCCAAGGTATTTCACTTAGGAAACTTCTCATCTGTTCATAATTCCCCTTTCAGTATGCCAGCCTTTTGATTCCTAGTTCTTTTTGGGGGGAGATAAGTCCTAGTTCTACCAGGTACTCAAAGTTCAATACATTGTGGTCACTCATTCCCAAGGGCGCTTCCATCTTAACTTCCCTTATATCCCATTCATTTAGGGTAAATATCAAATCAAGCATTGCTGGTTCATCTTCTCCTCTCATTCTTGTTGGTTCTTTGGTGTGCTGGCTTAGAAAGTTTCTTGTTGCCACGTCCAGCAGCTTAGCTCTCCATGTTTCTGGTCCTCCATGCGGGTCTCTGTTCTTCCAATCTATCTTCCCATGGTTGAAGTCTCTCATAATTAGTAGTCCAGATCCATTCCTGCTAGCAACAGAAGCTGCTCTTTCTATTATGTTAATGGAGGCCATGTTGTTTCTATCATATTCCTGTCTAGGTCTTCTGTCATTTGGTGGTGGATTATATATGACTGCGACTATAATTTTTTTCCCTCCATTTGTTACAGTACCTGCTATGTAGTCACTGAAACCTTCGATAAAGTAATCTGTGTGTGTGTGCGTTTATGTGTGTGTGAGTGTATGGATACGGTTATGTGTGTGCGAGTGTGTGAGTTTCTGAGTGACAAATAGTGCGGAGTATCATGTTATGTCCGCCTGAATATTAGACAAAACCTTGCCTGGTAACAATGGTGTCAATTTGTGCTGTCAGACTCTTCGACAATAACTTGTTGTTCCCCATGTACTCGAGAGGCCAACTCTCGAGTACATGTCCTCTCCCTCCCGCATCGACTGTTCTCCAGATGCGTTTTATCAAGAAGTGGAAAGAGGGTTTATATTTAATATTTTTTAGTACTGATAATTGAGTTGGTTCAAGGGAAAATGTTTTCATGATGTTTATCGTCCAGAGACTGATGTTTTAATAAGAATTCCCAATATTATTAGCTGGTGAATTTAATGGCTACATGGCAATGATTTCCCTGTTTTCTTCAGGGGAAAATTTCACTGTAGTCTCGTTTTCTTTGAATCATTAAAACACTATTTATCGTGTTAATTTGTAAGTACAAAACAGCAGAAGTATTATCTGCCTATTGTAATAAATGTTAGTAAATGGTGTCGGTTTTTCCGACATGTGTGTTTATATACTCAGTTGTCTTTGCAGCGTCAAGCATAAACTCGTAAGGCCAGCATTTCGACCATCATTTGTTTAATGCTGCGACTCATTTTCCCTCGTGTTATTTAATATTTACGTGTAAAATATTTTGAATACTCTTCGTAAATTTCCTAATTTAGTCCATTAAACTTACTACTCTGAGACTTAAAAAGATATTTCTTGACATCCCTTTGACTTCATCTGTCTTTTCAGTTTCCAATCATGCCCTCTCGTTCGACTGTTAATTAATTTCAACATTCTTCTAGATTTACTTTGTAAATCCCCTTAGTATCTTGCACGTCGCTATCGCGTAGCCCCTATTCCTTCCTTCCTCCAGTGTTGTGATGTTCAGTCCTCTCAGAGTTTCTTCATAGCTCTGTCCCCTTAGCTCAGGAGCGAGGCGCAATCGATTGTCGTGGATTGTCGTGGCGCACTCGACTACGGCGCATCCAGGACGTAAGTTCGAACCCTCATCACGACCCTTGTGCATTTGTTCATTATCAGGAGCGAGACTTGTTGCATATGTTTGCACCTTTTAAAGTTTTTTTTTCCTTTAAGTGGGGGTTAAAGCCATTCCATCATACTCAATAATGGGTCTCAAAGTATTTCTACAGCGTTCGGAAGAGATCTTTGTCTATGTTCCTGAAGGATAACGAAACGTTTACTAGTAACGCAAATGCCACCCTAGTTATTCTGCTGGTGTGTGCCTCTAGTATAGATTCTCAGTGATGTCCATGCCTAAGGTTTTCTCTTTTTCAGAAATTGGAAGTTGTCTTCCCTTCATATTGAGCAGCATTTGAGATTTCATTACTCTGATTCTAGTCCATATAACCTTGCATTTGTCAGGGTTAAAGTCTAGTAGCAATTTCTCTGACTATCTCTGGATATTTTCCAGTTCATCTTGTAAGGTATTGCAGTCCTCCTCATTTGTGATTAGTCTACTTAGCAATTCATCATCAACAGACATTGACAAGAATGAGCTTGCTCCGCTGCTAGATTGCATTCATATATTAGGAACAGGATAAGCCCCTATTACTGACACTTGAGGTACTCAACTCACTACCTTTCTCCAGTTTGAAAGCTCTCCTCTTACTATGACTCTTTGCCTCCTCCAAAGGCCCACTATCTATCACCCACTTTAGTAATCTTGTTGATACACCAGTCTGTTTTCCTAGTTTACATAAGAGTTCCCCTAGAGTACATGTTATGAATAGCGTCAAAAGCTTTCTTGCAATGAAGGAGAATGCAGTCTGTCTAGGTATCTCTCTCCGGTTATATTGTCCTAATTGGAGTGAGGGTAAAATTCGGCAAAGATGCATGCAACACCATCAATTTACAGAAATTATAAGAGAGAGCAGTTACGCAGATACGCTATACCCCAAATGGAGCGGAGTATCTCACCACACCAGTCTCCAGACGAACATATCTCCCGTCACTGGGTCGTCAGCCTTGCTCAAATGTGTGAACCATCTTCTAGAGAAATGACTGCTGTGGTCCCCTATAAACATTGGGTATGTTAGTGTTAGTAGGCTGTAGGGGTCTCGATACCCAGAGCCGGTACCAAATAATCAGCAAAGTGACAATAATGGCAGAATAAATAGGGGGGTGGGGGCAGAACTTAGGGAAATGCTCACGAAAAGACTCTGGTACTAATATATATTCAATAAAGTGCAACGATAAATCTACTCAACCTGTACACAGCAGGAATCGTTCCCATCACTCTGGTATGAGGAGATACTCGGTCTCTACCCACTTGCTTGGGTCAATGTGAACTAAGCCGAACACTATGGAACACTCTGACACGTTCGGCATATGTTACTTGCAGTAAAGGCATGTTGATTTCCGGTCCACACGGGACACTCGGGGCAGTGCACATCAATACACATGAAATGCACAATTACAAATCATTGCGCCAAAATGTACACAGCATAAATAATTGAGTTTTAAATTATAAATGAGTCAGTTACCCGTCACTGAGACATTAAACATAAACTAATTAAACGCACGTCACCGAGATGATAATTATAAATGAGTTAAGAACACGTCACTAAGACACAAATCATAAATTAATTAATCACACATGATTAATACAATCATAAGTGAATTAAACTCACATCACTGAGACAATAATAATGAATTAAATAATAACATTTTTGAGGCATTATTCACAAATGTACTAAACACAACACTGAGACAATAATGCAATAATTAAATATCACACGACGCTGAGACGTCAACACAACAATGATAACTCAGTAACAAAGTTGGGAGTGTGTATGTAACCAATATAGAGGTGAGAGGTATGTGCAGCACGGTGAACTCACATTACCACACTCACACCCTCCACTTTACTTCACACGTGTTGCAGGTATTTGATGACATATTTATCAATCGGGTTGCTGATCACAGGGTTAGCACAATGAAAGAATATTAATTATAAGTATAGAGATTGTACATACAGCAGGCGGGCCTGATATGCTCTCACTCTCTCAATACTCATACAGCATGGACAGCCCTGATGATCCTTGGCAGCTGGTATGACACAACTGCAACATCACTAAGGCGTGGCAAGTAGATGACACATTCATGCCGATACTCAAAGCACGTGGCTGGCCATGCGAACAGGCGTAGTACAGGTGTACAGTCACGCCAGCTACATGTGGTGACAGGTGTGTGACACAGCACGGTGGTACAGGTGTACAGTCACGCCAGCCACATGTGGTGACAGGTGTGTGACACAGCACGGTGGTACAGGTGTACAGTCACGCCAGCCACATGTGGTGACAGGTGTGTGACACAGCACGGTGGTACAGGTGTACAGTCACGCCAGCCACATGTGGTGACAGGTGTGTGACACAGCACGGTGGTACAGGTGTACAGTCACAGGATCACACATGAGGCTAGATTCACAATAACGCTGACTTTACATGGTATCTGGTTAGGACACATTGTGGTGGAACAGACAGACACAAAGTTAGGACACAGTGTGGTGGAACAGACAGACACAAAGTTAGGACACAGTGTGGTGGAACAGACAGACGCAAAGTTAGGACACAGTGTGGTGGAACAGACAGACGCAAAGTTAGGACACATTGTGGTGGAACAGACAGACACAAAGTTAGGACACAGTGTGGTGGAACAGACAGACGCAAAGTTAGGACACAGTGTGGTGGAACAGGTGGACACAAAGTTAGGACACAGTGTGGTGGAACAGATGGACACAAAGTTAGGACACAGTGTGGTGGAACAGATGGACACAAAGTTAGGACACAGTGTGGTGGAACAGGTGGACACAAAGTTAGGACACAGTGTGGTGGAACAGGTGGACACAAAGTTAGGACACAGTGTGGTGGAACAGGTGGACACAAAGTTAGGACACAGTGTGGTGGAACAGGTGGACACAAAGTTAGGACACAGTGTGGTGGAACAGGTGGACACAAAGTTAGGACACAGTGTGGTGGAACAGGTGGACACAAAGTTAGGACACAGTGTGGTGGAACAGGTTGACACAAAGTTAGGACACAGTGTGGTGGAACAGGTGGACACAAAGTGGTGGAACAGATGGACACAGTGTGGTGGAACAGGTGGACAAAATGGGCCATACGTGGCTAGTTCAGGTGAGAGGCAGTTGTCAATGATGCCACATGGCAGCATAATGTTGGTGGGAGACTCAACACACTCACAGCACGGTGTTGGCAGCTAGTCTGATCACTGACACGTGGGCAGGTGACTCGTTACTTCCAGGCAGTTATCTTACTACACACTGATCATGTTGTGAGTCTATGTTTATTTGATTGCCAGGAAATTCTCACAAGAACTCATGCGGCGACGATTATATACGATTTGTATCACTTTGATCATCTTGCCAGCTATTATAGTATACTGTTTTATGACATTCTCAGGTACTCTGGCTGCAGTCTCTTACTTCTGTTCGACATGACGTGGGATCACATAGTTTCTCTACACTTCAAGTTCACTCAGAAAATCGTATTATATTCTCATCTACTGCAATCGGATTCAGTAGACAATCATGTAGCATGAAATTGAGTCTTATCGAGTGACTTTTTTTTAGAGAATATGCTGGTTGATCACGTTAGTTGCTAATTAACTTGATTGATACACGTCCAATGTAGACGACCTCCGGAGGTAAAATGAATTTGTGAGGCTCTAAGTGGGCTCCACCACGAGTACAACAGTCCAATTTATGGGTTGACCAATGAGACACAAGCAATGGTGCCTAAACTAATGAGAAGCGGTAACCCATGCCAGCAAGGTCTATGACATCATGGATACAGCATGTATGAGGCTTATGGTTATTAGGGACTTCAAGACGATTAAGGCTCCCAACTTCTTAACCACAGTTAAAAAAAGTTTCCCCTGTCTCCTTCCAACGTTGAAGCTCCGAGACATATGACTTGCGATGTATATGTTCAACTCGCTCTATTTAATTTGTTGGACAATGTATACACTGGCCCTTGCAGTACATTTGGTCTAGTGATAACGTAGACTATCCGGAGAGAGCCAGTACGGCAGACCTAAGTCCCTAATTAAAGTATCTAGACCAGTGGACTGAAAAACTGTGCACGCTGGATGTTCCAGACTGACGTACCTACTGTCGTGCAATCATTTGCACAACCATCTATCAGCTGCGCATCCCCTCAGGTGAAGTATTAGGGTACTGTATAAGATATGAAAGCCTTGCTCATACATGGGGTTTATATTTGCTTCCACAGGCCTCCAGTAACCATCTTACATATTAATTTAAAAAATATCTTTAGACCTTCCACTTTCCTTCTAAGGCGTCAGTAAAAACGTTAAAGACCATGTCGGATACATTACCATTCAGTTTCTGAATGTGCCAGGGAGCCATACAAGGAACCATCGAATTTTTAACAATATCAAATAAGTGATTAACATATTTATATTTACAGGTAAAATGTCCTATTATAAGAGTTAGGCTTATGTGTGTATATTAGTATGAATAAATACATATCGTGTGTGTACACTTATGAACATACATCTGAACATAAGCATATTTTCAAAGCTATTCATAAGGAACTGTCGGAAAATCCGACACCATTTAATAATATTACATGCAGGCAGATAATATTGCTGCTGTATTGTATACACAAGTTACCCATAGAAAATGTAACTTGTAGTGGAATTTTCCGTCTATAGAAAACGGGATATCATTGCCACACACTATTATAAATTCACCAGCTATTATGCTGGGAATTATTCTTAAATACATTAGTCTTTGGACTTTACCATCATAAAAACATCTCACATAAATTAACTTAATTATCAATATTAAAATAGAGTAAATGTGACCCTTCTATCACTTACTGTCATCTGGACAATGTAGGCCAGTAGCGTGAGTGAGGAGGGAGTGGTCAGCCATTGTTATTGTTCTTAGACCAGAGGCGCACGGGAGCAAATTCGGCTCCTGTTAATTTCTCTTGGACGAAGTGTTATGGAAACCAAAAGTCTTCTATCATCAACACGCTGTCATCAAATACAAGGAAAGTGTTCTGCCGAAACCCGTTTATCTAATCATTTCTGGCCAGTTAAATGTTAGGTAGATAAGGGCGAGCCTGTTAGAATGCGAAATCACCTCATACAAAAGGTAAATAAGCCTTGGTCTTTATGGTTCATTGTACAGTGGTTTCTCTGATATAACTGTCATATATTAGGATTCAGGCTTTACAGCTAGCGCCCTTTTAACAGGTCAAGACGAGGAAGCATGCTTTGTGTATCAGTTACCAGGGTGATGGAAGCTACCTCAAAGAGGATAATTTGGTGTTTACATCCAAGTTATATCTGGTGGACAAAGACCTGCTGTACAATAAGATAAGGAACCTCTTCAATGTTTAACAATATATGTAGTTTAATACTGTAGTTTGATTGGCTGCATATATATAAATTCAATATAAACCCCCACTAATGTGTAGTGGATCGATTTGTGAGATTATTGCAGAAATACAGTCCACTTAACTTCATACGAATTGCTATCGAAATATATAAATTGACGTAAATATAAATTCTATATAAATTCATATAAATTAAATATATATAAATCTCACAGGTCGGTTCCCACAGGAACCACCTTTAACACATCAATACAAACTGATCAACAAAGCTATTCCAGTGTGGCACCTCATCTAATTTCTACAGAAAAAGCGCAACTTCTCCGGGTCACTACATGGCTATGGCTACTAAAGTTGAACTCTGAAAAGTGTAAAGTAATGAAATTAGGTGAATGGAGCAGGAGACCGATCACAAGGTACCAACTTGGAGGTGAAATCCTGCTAGAGTCAAATACAGAAAACTATCTGAGGGTCGATATCACACCGAACTTGTCCCCAGAGGCCCACATCCAAAAATATCATCAGCAACATATACTAGATTGGCCAAAATGAGAACTGCCTTTAGAACCTATTGAAAGGAATCATTCAGAACCTTGTATACCACTTGTGTCAGACTAATCCTGGAGTATGCATCTCCAGCCTGGAATCCGTACCTTGTTAAATACAAGACAACGTTAGAGAAAAGTCAGAGGTATACCACCAGATTAGTCCCAGAACTGACAGGTATGAGCTGCGAGGAAAGGCTAGGGGAGCGAAACCTCACGTCAGTGGAAGACAGAAGAGTAAGGGGAGACATGAACACCACCAACTAAATTCTCAGGGGAACTGATAGAGTGGATAAAGACAAACTATTTAGCATAGGAGGAACACGAATAAGGGGACACAGGTAGAAACATAGTACCCAAATGAGCCACGGGGACATTATAAATAATTTTGTCAATGTCAGAGTTGTTAACATATGGAATGCGTTAAGCAGTGATGTGGTTGAGGCAGACTCCATACACAGTTTCAAATGTAGATTTGATACAGCCCAATAGGCTCAAGAAAATCTACTCCAGCTGATTGAAAGTTTAGAGGCGGGAACAAAGAGCCAAAGCTCATCGCCACAAGCACAACTAGGTGAGTACAACTACAGCTAAACTACATGAGGTAGAAACTTTTTACTTGGATTTTTGTGCTTCTTGAATGCTTCTTAACAACGTCAGGAGAGAAAACAAATTCAGATTTTTTTGCGGGGTTGCACTACAAGGTAGTTAGCTATTAACAGGAGGGTAAGACAGCTGTGAAATCCCATTCTCACACAGTTGGTCAAATTGAATTCCTATTGATTCCAACCCATAAACAAAGTTTATGGGTTAGAAATGTTCTATGAACTATCTTTTAACCAGTCTCTCTAATAGCTTGCAGAGAACACATGTTAGCAATACCGGTATCTAGTTCAGTGGTTCCTATCTTCCCCTTTCTTGTACGTAGGTACCACCTTTGCCATTTTTCAAATATCAGGAAGATCGGCCATATCAAGTGATGAGATGAAGACTATAGTATGCAATATGCTAAACATAATGCCAAAGCTGCCTCTTTCAGGATCCATGGTGAGATCAACACGCGACTTGTGGCTTCCATAACATCCAGCTCCTCTTAGTGTTTCTTTTCGTTCTCTGATATCACTTATATTGCATTAGTGTTTCTTTCTGGTAGTGCCTGTTCCATTAGAAATCTTAGATAAAAATTGTGCCTGCCCGAAATGCTGCGCGTACTAGTGGCTTTACAAGATTGTAATTACTATACTGTGTATCCTCACAATTTTAATGTACCTTCTTGTATATTTATAAATAAATAAATAAATAAATAAATAAATAAATAAATTTAGGGGCAGCTCTAGTTCTATCATGAAAACTTCCTGGAAACTTTTAATGAGTTTTTTCGCTGTTATGAGCAAGCATACACCAGTATGATCATACTGAGGCTGGTGTATGATTGTGCTCAAACTATTAGTGATATCTTGGCTGATTAGCCTAGTATCACGAATGTTGTAATTATTAGTGAATCTTCTTTTACACAATATTATTCTTAATTTATGTATTGTCAATGTGTGACATACATAACCAATTTTATGATAATTCTGTATCAAAGATGTATGCCATGTAATTGTGGATATATATTAGTTGTTTATTGTATAGCAGTAGCCTAATGTCATGTAGCTTGAAAAATCTCGTTGTATGCTTATTGTATGTAATGCTTCATAAATGCTGTATAGATAACATTATGTGGACCATGATGGAGAATGTATATATTTAGGTTCCAGATGTATTACTCACATGTATACTGTGTAATTTCCATTTCAGTGTTGTTCTTTGTATTTCCTCTTCTCATGACATTTACTGAAATTATGGTACTGTGAAATGTATACCACCTAGACAAGCTTTTGATACACATGTTGTATATATCTACTTTCTTTTGTATTCTTGTATACACATGTATTAACGGTTGGCCGACGTCTTGAATCCTCCCTAACTTCCCCCCCCATTCCTCAACCTCCCCCCCTTTGATGTACCGACTCGCGCCAGTGTTACCATGTCGTACCGATACGAATTCTTTGTGTACTTATTTTTATGTCATGATACATTCTCTAATGTATTGAATTCTTATTTTGTATAAATTATGTAAGGTTGTGTCTTATAATCTTTACTTTGTTGTATATTAAATTAGAGTTCATGATCGAGTTATGTCTGTAATGAGCTTGAGATTATTTGAAAGTTAAGGGTCAGTTGACTCATGGAGTTGGATACAGTGTCGCCTCCCGCCGAGCTTGGCACAAGGCGACTACTCCTTGACCATTCCAGGCGAGCGCATCTGAGGCGTTCCGGTCCGAGATTTGGGACCTTATTTGTTTATTGTGACTGTTAGATTAATTATCGTGTAACACTATATATTACCATGGATATTGTCTGCTGTTGTTCATCATGTATACCAGGTGGTAGAGGTTTTTATGTCTTTGTGAGGTGATATTCTGAGGAACTTAAGTAATGCCATGGTACTTTATGAGATATTGTTTCTCCATACCTCATGTGTTACTGGTTGTGCCACCACCACCACACTGTATTGGTATTAGCAGCATATAGGCCCTAGTGTTCCACTGTGTCAGGCAAAGTTCTTGGTGCCAGCTAGTGTTAATTGATGCAGTTTCCAGACATTTTTGTATGATCATGCCCAGCTGATGAGAAGCTGGATAAAGTAATTGTGTGCGAGTTAGTAGCTGTTTATTATTTTAATGGTTTGTGGATTTATAGTAATGCCAGTAAACTAGAATATTTTTTACTAGCCTTTCACTCCCCTAGAACATTAATTGATATTTGGCCAGGCTATGTGTTCCAGTGATGCTGAAGGTTCTTGTCCCTCATTACATTAATATGAGGTTCTTGTCCATGTCTCTTAACAGTGAAATAGGGGCACTGTACATGAGCTCATAACATTCACAAACTACCTTATTACTCTTTGTATGGACTCCTCTTTTGTGTTGTCTGATCACTTATTATTTACCGACATCTTACCTCAATTGGCTATTTAGTAATTTAGGATGATCTTAGCCTTGGATGTTATATACTTATCATATTGCTTCTTTGCTGTGTATTCGTTCCTGCCTCTTGTATATACGTTATGGTTCTCCCTCGGTTCTGTGCCCCATGAATATCTTGCATGCTCTTTTACTTTAACTTTTTGTCTCCAAACATTGTTAAATTCAGAATTTTTTTGTATCTTAGCTCATTTATCCAAATATGGGCAGTATAAATTAAGTTACTTTACATTGGATTATTATCAAGTTTTATACCATTTTTTTCTCCTAGTTCTATATCCCAGGGTATTGTTGCTAAGAATTTTTCTAACCTTCTGATACTCGCCTGTATGAAAAACTAGTCTTCCCTTTCGTCTTCTCTTCATTTTACTACAACTTTCATAAGAACTGCACATTCAAAGACCAGTTCACAATGGTCACTTACTCAATGACCAATTTGCTCCTGGTAAGGTCTAGATCAACTCATGTTGATTGGTCTCCCAGTCACCTCCATGTTTCCTCTCTAATATGTTCTCTTAGGAAATTTCTCTAAGCAACTTCTACCAGTTTTGGTAGAAGTTATTTCTTGTCTCTTCTCCATGTTTCTTCACGCTCTTTCTGATACATCGATTTTTAGTCAATTTGTCCATTATTGGCACCTCGCAATACTAGAAGCTTTGCCATCAATCTATTCGATAATTCGGCCTCACTTTGTATGTTGTTGTTAAAGATTCACTACCTTGAACAAAGTTCCAAGTAGCACGGGCTATGGTGAGCCCATAGTGCCTTCCACTTTGTATGATATTTATCCAAGCTCTGCTTTCTTATATTCTTGTCTGGGGTCATCTATGTTACTCTAGTCATCTATGATTCTCTGGTCATCTATGTTACATTTATACATTACTCTGTTATGTAAATTTCTACCAAAACAATTTTTTCCTTTCATTGAAGTCATTTGTGCAAAATATTCTTCATTATTGGTATCTTTCTAAAAATTTATATTTTCAAACCTTTATCTTTTTGATACCTGGTATTGTCTGTGGAATATTACCATAGGGATTTTTCCAGTTACAATGTAATTACTATTGCTCTTATATGAGGTTAATTTCAACAGTCTTTTTCTCAAATTTTTGGCTGGTCATTGATATTCTATTCTCATTTTGGGTATCTGCCTGGTTATGGGGGTACTTGATAGGTTCGTGTGTAGAAGGTAAGAAAAAGGTTGGAGGATTGGTCGCTCCTGGGAGTGGAGGTCACTGAGGTAGTGGTGGTGGTTAGTGCGCGTTATTCACACTGGGATTGAGTGGGGGTTGAGGGTTTGGAGCACACAATGGATATTGTTACGATTAACACTGCAATCCATTCTCGTTGGTGCATTTTCCGGATATAATAGAAATTCTTCAACCTACTTGAAACATGGGCCAGTGATAATTTTAGTTCAAGCAGGAAATGTGCAAGTTGCACAGTTTATTAGAAATTTTACTTTAAAGATTTTTTAGATGGTCACTTTCTGACATTTTCTAATATGACAGTTTGCAAATGGACTCTAGATATTTTCGTGCCAATCAACATGGGACCAATAGTCAGGTGGCCAGCAAAAGGGAGCTACGAGACGTCTTGTGGGGAATTGACCTGTGAGATTTAAATTTATTTAGTTTACATTAATTTATATAGTAATTTATATTTTACGTTAATTTATATTTTCGATAGCAAATTGTTTGATGTTAAAAGTGGACACTATGGTTTAAAATTCTCACAAATTGTTTTCCATACACTGGGGGGGGGGGGGGGTTGATGGTTTATTTATGTAGTCTATATAAATAAAAATGTAAATGTTTGTTTGTTCAAAATCGCTAATCTACGAAAGTTCTTCACCGATTGCTTTGAAATTTTCACACAACGTTCCATTCACATACGAGTGTGTTTTTATATTCCTAATATATAGTTGTCATGTTTGTGACAGATAAAAACATGCTTTTTGGGAAAAAATGTGTTTCCATGTGAATTGGAAACAATTCCATTGAAACAATTGAATTCCAACTTGAGATGATTCCGGGGCTTTTTAGTGTCCCCGCGGCCTGGTCCTCGACCAGGCCTCCACCCCCAGGAAGCAGCCCGTGACAGCTGACTAACACCCAGGTACCTATTTTACTGCTAGGTAACAGGGGCATAGAGTGAAAGAAACTCAGCCCATTGTTTTTTGCTGGCGCCTGGGATCGAACCGAGGACCATAGGATCACAAGTCCAGCGTGCTGTCCGCTCGGCCGACAGGCTCCCGAGAAATGAGGGGAATTCTCCAAAACCTCTTTACCGATTGTTTTGAAATTTGGACAGAACGTTGCATTTGAATACGCCCATGTTTTTATGTACCTACTACATACATGCTACACCTGTGGCAGGTAAAAACACTTTTTTGGGGAAAACCAGCTCCATCTGTTGCATGTAAAAGCAACACACACACTATACCATATATGTTACGATTCCATTTCAATGTTTCCAATTGCACTAATAAATTAAATGTTCATAGATTTCGATTTATTTTCATTTTGATTTAATTATTTTGTGTGACATTGGGCTGAGTTGCTTACCATACCATTGATTTTGTGAGTATAGCTCATTTTTTTATTTTATTAATTTAGTTTTTTAACTGTTCGTCTTATTTTTCAGTGATAGGAACATCAGATCATTTGATGTTCCCATTTTTCTGATGGGAACATCTGATCATTTGGGAATGCATTGAACGAGGGAGTGGGGAATGGTGGGGAGGACGAGGGGATGGATGGGAGGACGGGGGGACGGGAGTGGGGAATGGCTGGGAAAATGAAGGGACGGGTGAGGGGGAATGGTGGGGAGGATGGGGGGAAAGGGGCGGGATTGCTCTCGCTAAGCAACGCATGCGTTTTCCTGAGCAACAACAACGCATGGCTGGGTACAACTAGTCATCAATTTAAATTATTGGTTAGTAGACATTTACTACAGTATTAGAGTACAATATTATTACCTAATGTGGGATAATAAAAACAAATTAACCCTTTTCTAAGGTTAATTTGTTATTGCAAAACAACAGCAATATTATCTGCCTAATGTACTAAATGTTAGTAAATGATGCCCGGGTACAACTAGTCATCAATATAAATTATTGGTTAGTAGACATTCACTACAGTATTAGAGTACATATATTATTACCGAAAGTGTGATAATAGAAACAAATTAACCCTTTTCTAGGATTAATTTATTATTGCAAAACAGCAGCAATATTATCTGTCTAATGTATTAAATGTTAGCAAATGATGTCAGGTTTTCTGACATAATTCCTGAGAGGGCTAAACACGAGTCGAAGTCCAAAATTTAGACCAGATGAACACTGATACTCATCCTCAGATTTATTAGATTAATTTGATGTTAATATTTAGTATTCACACATTTGTGCATCAGTTCATACAGGATGGATGTCCTGTACTAGAGTTGCAGGGGTTGGAGTTGTTTGGCGATTTGATTTCTCTGTTAACTCTTGGGAGGCAAAATTTCTAGCCTAATTATATTTTATTTAACCAAAGAGGACTGAATGTGAATACTACAGTCAAGTATGATTCTGGGACTGCAGTGGTAACAGTGACATTAGTTGTGTTAACTTGAAGCTTGTTCATTTAACTGGTTACTGATATATAAACACTGAGGCCCATGGAATACATCTTGATTATATAATAAATGTATCAACATCAGTTGTTGGATTTATATAGTCAATCATGCTCCCTTGTGCTTATTTGCTGGAGTTTATTTTTGCTGACAAATTTACTTTAATATGGTTATTAGATTCAGAGGATTGAATATTCAATCAATAGAGTCAATTATGGTTCTGAGACTGCAGTGGGTTCAGTAACACTAGTCGCAGGTGACTAGTAGCTGTTTAGGCTACTGTTCACTGATTTGCCACTGAGGTCTCGTGAACTCATCTTCAGGTTTAAATGATGATATTAAGATCAACCTCTGTTATAGTCAGCTGTAATCTCAATAGTATAATGCTACTGGAGTTGTATAATCAGCTGATAAATTTAAATTTCTATTGGTATTGAACAAATCCACAATGGCCATGACGAGGGCTGACCCTTGATGGATGGATGAGGTCGAGGGTGTGTTCTATTGGTACTGTTTGTCTGCAGACATTGGTCTCCTCAGGCTATATACTGGGCCTGTGAATAATTTGCCTCCTGCTGAAACATGTTTATGCGCTGATATTTAGTAGGGCTGCTGATGAATTGGTGGTAGTAGTCCGCACCTACAAAAATTACGAAGTCAGTGAGGTGATGAGACTTAATTTTATCTGCCAATTTTATTCCTCTTTTTCTCAGGAATTTTGCAGTAGCTCCCAAAGCTTGTACATGTAGGTGTATTGGAATTGTCTCCACCACAATGGCTGGTACCTGACAGACGTAGCTGCCTAATCGTACCGATGGCTGTACCACCTGGTATACTTGAGGTACTGTATCAGCTAGGAACCCCGGAATATTTAAGGTCACCTATTTTACAGGCTTTAATTGTAAATCATCTGCCACACTTCCAGTGACAAATGTTTGGGGCTCTTGGTCAAACAACCTACAGGGATGGACCCTGCCCTCTTCTCTTGGATGGTGAATTCTCTTGGATTGAGCTATCCCTAACTTGGCATACACATACTTGGGTGAGTTGACCCTGGCAAAGTGGAAGTATTCTTGGTCTTTGTCGGTAGGACACTGATTTTCTGTAACACCTTGCAGTACTGTACTGTGGTGGGAATATAAATTTTCAACTTGGGATTTGGAGACTGTGTTTTGGTGTCTCCGCACAATGCTGCATGATGCTGACCCTTGTTACACTTATTACAGATGGGTAATTGGGCCCTCACAGTCTAGGAGGTTGTGTTTCCTGAGGCACCTCGGGCAATTTTGCAACTCTTTGAGTCGCTCAACAAGAGTGTCTCGATCAGGAAATTTGGTGCAGTGGTACATTTAATGTTTCTCTTGGCAGAACAAACATGTTCCATAGCTCACAGCACCCTTTGGAGTCATCGTCTTGGATGATATATTGACTATAGGCTTGGAGGGGTCCCACTGCATATATGCCCACTCTGCCTTGGTTCCACTTTGGTGAGGAAATAGATTGTTTAAATTTAGATGGAGTACTTATTGTACTTTTTGTTTGATTATTATTACTTGGGTCCTGAATGGACTTCGTCGGTTTAGACTTGTCAGTTGAAGAACAGTTTGCTGGTGCCATTGTCTCATGGGCTCTCTTGCAGTTCACTGTCATCTTTAATCCATTAAATATTTCATCCAGATGTGAGGATGTCTGGCCGATAATGAGAACAGATGGAGGCTAAAATTTCTTTGGGGAATTTACTCTAAATCTCTAATTTTAACACCCGTTCTGCCCTAGGAACATCTGCCTTGGCAGCAAGAGCTTTGACTAGTGACTCCACTTGGAGTCTAAATTATTGTATAGCTTCAGCTGTTCTTTCTGGTGTTGGTATTGCTGTACGTTTATAGTAGAGGTTAGCTATATCAATCTCTTCGTTACTATAGTTGACCTCTAACAACTGTATAGCAGTATCGTAGTCGTCATCATTTGGAATCAGATGAACAATAACTGTCTTTGTTTCAACCCTTAAGGGTACTTCGCAAATAAAGGAATTTCTTTGTTTTGTTAATAAAACTTTTAGAGTTCACTAACGAACGTGCTCCAGTAACATTCAAAATTTTCCTCTTCTCTGCCATGAAATTGAGGTAGATCAATGTCAGTAAGAAGAACTTCATTGAATGGTTCAGATATATTAGCTCCACTTGTTGTTAGAGCATTTTGAGAGACAGAGTTTATATTTAATTTTTTTACGAGCTGTATTAATTTATCAAGGTGAACTTGGACATTCTCTACATATTGTTCCGTTTAGGCATGGAAGATTGTCGGGTTCAGCATTTTGTTGAATGAGGCTTTGAAGATAATTATTCCCAGCCTCGGTAGTTCTTTGTATTTTCTGTTAATCACCTCTATATGGTTTTCAAGTACTTTAGGTATCACATTTGTCGGGTCAATTGATCACACTTCTTCAGTTGTCTAGTCACATGTCCGTTGTGACACACATATGATCAGTGGTACAACATACTCTTACTAGACATTTCGTGTGTTGCACTGGCTGCTGAATTCTGTTTTTTAGGCCCCATAATTTTGTAGTGAAAGTAACAGGGGTATTAATTCATAAATTGTGAGCAAGCACCAATTGCAGTAGCCTAGGGTAAAATTTGTAATTTACTAGGTTATAATCCTTCCTTTTCTAGAGGTTAGCACTTAAAATTAGTATACATTATATATAAATCACACACAAATGATTTGAGTGATAATCCAGTGTCAATATTGGAAGTACCATCAGGTTAGCTCATCAAAATCACCTCTGGTTGGTGTAGACACTAATTAACCACTCAAAGGTGCAATGATTATAGGTAAACAATTATAAAACAGGTAAATTATGAATTCACAACTGAACTCGAGCTGGTATAAATCACACCTAAAATAGGATCTGCACCATTAATTAATGGTACTAGGTTATTCAATGTAGTACAACTAGACTATGGTACTAATTTGACTAGAATGAACAATTATTAGTTCAACTAGTCATGGTAATATGATACTAGTGCAATATATATTAAATTTGGATTATTTATATGTTAAATAATTCTTTATTTAAGAGAAATTATATACACAATTGGTGATGTTAGTCTCTTATTAACCTCTAATATTATCTAGAAGTTTTAAGTCTGTTATTAGTCACCTTTCACGAAATTAAGCATCACAAATTTAGTGTATATAAACTTGCGAAGGCTTAGCCGTAATTTGTCTGGCTTTAATTTAAGCGCTGTCACTCCGCAGATATAAACACCACGAAATTGGTGGGTGTCCTCCACAAAGCCTCTGATAGGTTCTGAGCTTCCTAGGGTTGTATGCCGCCGGTCTTGTGACTGACAATATTTATAATATTGTTAAATTGCACTAGTTTATTTAATTTGATGGACCAGTGTTGTATTTCTGGTTCATCCTGTTCAAAGGACTATTAATGTAGGGAAGTGACCTGTGAGATTTATATTTATTTAGTTGATATAAATTGTTATAGTAATTTATATTTTTGATAGCAAATTATTTTATGTTTAAAGTAGACTGTATGGTTTAAAATACTCACAAATCACTTTCCTTACACATTGTGGGATAGTTCATGGTTTATTTATGTAGTTATAAATATAAATTATTGGTTAGTAGACATTCACTACAATATTAGACTACATATATTATTAACTAAAATGGGGAGGTTTTATCTGTATATAGTGGGCCTGATTCACCAATTATGAACAAGGATGATCACACCAAATAATCCTCGTGGTTGAGGCTGGCATTAACATTTGTACTGGTGTACTAGGTGACTAGTGTTAATTCTTCTTCCTCTTTAATTACACCTGTCAAAGGGATCTTACAAATAATATCAGTACTCCTAAATATGGCAGCTATATCAGGGGAAATATATTATATGGTACTGGTGGTACTTCTCTTTACTACCACTAAGAACTGACTTGCTTAAAAGTAATTAAAACTAGAGACCCTTGTAGAGAGTATATATTTACCTGTTTCAGAGTCAAGGGTAGTGAGGCTGTCCTGACTGTGGGAGCAATCTTCAGAACTCCTAACACTGATGTGACTGAATTTAACTCTAACCTTAGAAATCTTATACTAGAGAACAGACTGAACAAAAACACTTAATTATTTCTGGGGACTTTAACATTGACCTCTGCGAGCCTGATAACCCTCCTGCTGCTAGTTTCTTCAACTGTATGAATTCCTGCTTCCTCATACCCTTAATCACTAGACTTACTAGAATCACTGATAGTACTGCCTCTGCTCTTGATCACATCTGGACCAACATAACCTCTCCGCTTACTTCAGGGAAAATCACTGATAGCACTACAGACCATTACACCACATTTCTCCTAACCAACATTTACAAACTACCTCTAGATACAAGGAAGATAAGCTTTAGGCTGCACAATGAAACTTCTATAGGCAATTTTATAGCTGCTGTCCCTAATATCAACTGTGAGTCCGAATTAGGTACCATAGGGGACATCAACCTAGCAATGCAATCTTTTCTTCAAAAAACTCTCAGCCTTTGTAACACCCACTGTCCTATGCTAACAAAACAAGTCACAACTAAAAGACTAAACAATCCTTGGCTTACAAAGGGGATACTTAAATCTATTAATAAAAACATGACCTTGAGAAGAAATATAGGTTAGGTATCGTCTCCAAAGAACTTTCAAAGAATTACTCATCATTACTATCTAAAATAATTAGAAGAGCCAAAATTAAATACAACGAAGATAAATTTACTCAAACAAAGGGCAACATTAAGAAAACATGGAACACAATTTCACAAATATTGGGATAAAAAAAGATTTTAAATAACAAACCAATAATCCTGTCCAATAACGACGGTCTGTTTTCAGCCACTGATACTGCTATTAAATTCAATAGGTTCTTCTCATCCATTGGGTCATCCCTTGCTAATGATATTCCATCTTCCAGTACAATGCTCAGGACTATCTTACTGGTAACTACCCACAGTCTCTGTACCTAACGTCCGCTAATTCCACTGATGTAAATGAGGTAATCCTTTCCCTTGAGACCAAGTCTAGTGCCCTTGCGGAGATACCAACTCTAATCTACAAAAAAGCCTCCAGATCTTTAGCCCCTGCCATTGCATTGCTCTACAACAAGTCACTTGAACTCCAAACTTTTCCAGATATTCTAAAAAAAAAAAAGAGAGTAACCCAGTCCATAAATGTGGTGATCTCACTGATGTCAACAACTTCAGACCTTTATCAATTCTGCCAAACTTGTCAAAAATATTCGAAAAACTAATCTACATGCAGCTTTACTCCTATCTAGCCAAACACAATATACTAAGCTTATGTCAATATGGCTTCAGACCCAAAAAAACACTAACGATGCACTTATTAGTATGATTAACTTGATACATGTAGCTCTTGATAGAAATGAGTTCCCTGTTGGGATATTTGTGGACCTATGTAAGGCTTTTGACACTGTCAACCACCAAAACCTTCTTCTTAAATTACATCATTATGGAGTCAGAGGTCACTCCCTGCAATACTTTCAGTCCTACCTTACTGACAGGCTCCAGTATGTTTATGTGAATAATTCCACTTCTCCGACACTACCTATAAACATCGGTGTTCCTCAGGGCAGCATACTTGGCCCTCTCCTCTTTCTCATCTACATTAATGACCTTCCAAATGCATCTTAACACTTTAAACCAATCTTATTTGCTGATGACTCAACTTTCAATTTCTCCAGTCCAGACCCTCTTGCTCTAAACGTTACTGTGAATACTGAACTAAATAAAGTCCATCTTTGGCTAACTACTAACAAACTCACCCTTAACATTGACAAGACGTTCTAAATTTCGTTTGGTAATAAATGAAAATGAATTTAAGAATAAACAATATACAAATATATAACAATAATAACAACCTATTTAAAAAAAAAAGGCTGTTTGTTGACCAACTTGTATATTGGCTATTTTCCACCATGTTTCCCCCGTTTTTTTTTATCTTTTATTATTTTTTTCTTTCAACGCAATTTATACTTTAAGCTCAATTACTATTAAGTTTTAGTCTAAGTGGTGTTTTTTCCCACCTTACCTTGCCCGAAACGCTATGCGTACTAGTGGCTTTAGGTATTGTATGTACTACCTCTATCTTTAAATCTAACAGAATGTTTGTACTGTAACCCTGCAGCTATATATGTACTTTTCCTAAATAAATTATTATTATTATTATTATTATATTGATTGAATAAGAGTTAAATAATATTTACACTGTTGGGTGGCTTGCTATGTGTCCTGACCAGAATATATCCTATATCTAATATTACTGGCCAATAGTAAGGTAGATAGTATAGGAATTGGAGAAGACCCTTCTCTTATTGTAGACGAAGTTGGAGTTGATAAAGGGAGCACTATTAGTCCCATAACACTGGTCCAAGTGTAAATTACAGTTGTTCTGCTCCAGCAAGACTCGTTGTGTTAAAAATTAATGGCAACTCTTCTGGCCCTCTCCCACTGATATGTTGGTTGTTTTACCCAGATGTCAAGAAGTAGTTAAGGGACCCACATTTACTCTATTTTGACACTAATAATTAAGTTGAGTCAAGGGCAATGTTTTTATGATATTTACAGTCCAGAGATTGCTGTATTAAGAATGATCATTGCGTTCGGATTAAGAATCCCAATAATATATCTGGTGAATTTAATAACGACGTGGCAATGATATCCCCAGTTTTCCCCTGGAGGAAATTTCCACTATGCTCTCGTTTTCTATGAGTTAATTTTTAATTTTTTTAGGGTTAATTTGTTATTACAAAACAACAGCAATATTATTTGCCTGTTGTATTAAATGTCAGTAAATGGTGTCGGGTTTTCTGACAAGTCTCATTGGCTGGATGTTGGCTTATTTTTAATTGAGGGAAAGTGTGCCAGGCCTTCCCTGGCATCCCTCCAGAATTTTAGAAGAATTTTTTTTAAACCTTATGTCCATAATTTGTTGATAACAGCGACATTCTGAAGTTCTGAGGAGGAGCCTAATGATTCTCAAATAGGTGAAATTCATCGATTTTCCAGAATGTTGCAGAGTTGAAGAATGTGAGGCGGCTAACGTGTGGTGGATGGAGTGACGGCCATCCAACGAGCTGTGCAGGACCAACGTGTGGTTGGGGAGGGGGGGGGGGGGTGTCGAGGCATAACTACACATCAGTTTTCTCAAGGAGTGCTACAGAACTATGGACAGTCCTGGTCGGCAAGGATCCGTTGTGAAATCTTCAAGGTAAGAACAATGCAGTGAAGCAGTCGCCATGTGAGAGACCTTTGACATTCTTGTATAGTGAAGTTTCGGTAGTGCAGTGGCCCAGTTTTAGTAAGTAGCAACAGAGACACTTGCAGTAACATTTTTAGCGGGACTCAAAATTGTTTACCACCCCGTAGAGAGGGCCATAGATTTATAACTTATGCGTTTCCCAGTTCTTTGAGCTGATGAGTTAACTGTTAAAGTAACTGTAAAGTTGATGATGACAACCTCAGTAACTTATGTTTTCCGAGTAGATTTTCGATTTATTTGCTTTTTGATACTCTTGCATGCATTCAACAGGTATAGAAAAAAGTAGTGTGCAGTTGAGAATAATTTTGACAATAAATGGGGCATTAGCAGACTGGCTGTGCTGACACCCATTAGGAGGTTTTGTTTAAACTTTTCAGTGATTCCAGTTCGAAAATTTGGTAGTATTTCTTTTATTTCATTAAATGTCATATATAAAACTGTATTTATGGGTCCTCTCTGATATTATTGATGACATGTATTACTGCTGAATACTATTATCCAACAAACACTCTTGGACATGCATGGGATGTGCGGCACAGAACTATCAGCATACACCAAGAAACTGTAGATTAACTCTGGAGGTGATTGTCTATACTTGACAAGAGTCTGTAGTACCAAAGTAGTGAGGGTCCCACAGTGCTACTGCTGGCATTCCCTGGAAATACAAACCGTAACTGACCATATTTTCCGCATGTTAAAACTTGAAATAAAGTTGTTACATTTTGGCTTAACGTGTTTTTGACGTATTAGAACGTTGTTACAATTTGTTATATTGGTTGTTATAACTTGTTAGGAGGTGTTAAATCTTGTTCGAACGTTGTAGCAACGTCGTAGTTTCGCTGTTTGTTTGGCGGGATTTTGCCTTGGCTGAGAGTTTGATTAATTCTAATGGAGTATCTTGTTGGGTATCTTAACTTCGCCAGTTATTTGATGGACTACTGGAACAAGCTTGACAACGAACGCCCGTCTGGACACCTGCTCCATCTCGGCCGATTTTAAGTTTTGATACTGCCGTTTTGCGTTCCGATTCAATAGTCCGGATTGTTATGACGCCTGGCACACATATCACCTTGGGGCACAGGATTATTGATAGATTTTGAACCTTTTCTGGCTGGTTCTACCGGCGGGGTGACAGTGTCCAGCGCCGGCTGGCCCGAGAGGTGCTGGGGGTCTACGGGTCACGGTGAGCTCCTGGTGTGCCCTCAGACGTGGTGGGCTCCTGGTGTGTCGTCAACCGCTTTGAATGGACGGTAGAGAGACGGTCTGGCATCATGCATGTCGGCATTCCATCCCCAACCATCCAAGTGGTTGGGCAAAATTCCTTTACCCCCGTCCCATTCATAGTCTCTATCCTGATCCCTTCCCTGTGCTATACAGTTATATTTGATTGCCGCTTTCCCCTAATAGTTCCCTTCCCGAAGTGCGCTCAGACTTGGTAGGTGAATGACTTCCCGTTTTGCCGGGAACATTGAATTACCTTTTGAGTTTTAGTTGAAGGCCAAGTTTTTGCTTTTGCTACCCAGTGTTCTCTGTGTGGGGTGGAGACGGTGCTTGTCACCCTTAAGGTCTCTTGGGGCTATCCAATTATCTGCCCATTCATATCTTTATTTGCCGTAACGCACATTAGCTTCCGCCGATAGGCAAAATTCATTTTGTCATTAGACTTCACGATAAACCCTTTACGTGTACGCAAGGGCGCATCCGATCCCTCGATCATCATCGCCCCTAAATCAACATCATTTATTTGGTGACTGGACAGGATGCAAAATGAGTTTTGAGGATTTTACAGTGAGCAAAGGTTGAGTGAGCTCTGTATCGTGCATGAAGTGATGTAGACGACACGCCAAGAAGCAGATATGTGGCTGTAGTGTTTTTTAAGCTCCACCACTCCCTCGGGATTCGGTGTAGGTTTTGTCCTTGAAGATGCTGCTCGAAATGGGGGTGGAGAAAAGGAGAGGTTTGGGAAAATGTGATGAGTAGAATGCTAGATAGCTTTTGGGAGTATGTTGGGTTTGTCTGGGGTAAGGATAATGGTGTGGGGCCTGGGATAATTACTCGTTATCATCTCTGGTTACTGATTGTACCGTTACTACAGAAGTACCTTCTCTTTTACTCCTAAATGCATCTACATCTTGTACAGTAATCTCCTATTGGGTACTGTGTCAAGGGCTTTCTGGCAATCCAAAAATATGCAGTCTGCCCACCCGTCTCATTCTTGCCTGATTTTTGTCGCTTGATATTTGTTGCCTGATAATAGAATTGCGGAAAGGGACGACTTGGCATCCCTGAACCCATGCTGATGATGTGATACAAAGCTCTTTCGCTCCAGATGTGCTACTAGTTTTTTCACACAATCTTCTCCATCACCTTGCATGGTATGCAAGTTAGGCAAACTGGCTTTTTGCTCAGTGCCTCCTGTCTGTCTGCCTTCTTGGTTGTTGGGAACTACATTATCCATCTTCCAAATTTTTGGCAATTTCGCTTTTACCAGTAATTTGTTATACACCATTGAGAGTGGCAGGCACATTACTCCTGCTCCCTTCTTTAGTTTTTATTGTGAGATTCCATCTGGGCCTATAGCCTTTGTCACATCCAGCTCTAGCAATTGCTTCCTACCCCCCCCCTCCAACTGGTAATCTCAAACTCCTCCAGAAGTTCCTGGTTAGATATTCCCTTTTTCTTATCTCTGGTTCTTCTCATTGTTCAAACGTGAAGACCTTCTGGAATTTCTAATTGAATTCCTTGCACACTTCCTTGTTGTTCATAGTGAATCTATCTGCCCCTATCCTTAGTTTCATTACATGTTCCTTCACTGTATCTTTTCTCCTGATGTGGCTGTGCAGCAATTTAGGTTGAATTTTTGCCTTCCTTGCTGTCATTTTCGTATTGTCTTTCTGCCTCTCTTATGATCTTGACGTATTCATTCCTGGCCCTCTGGTATCTTTCTTTGTTTTCTAGTGTTCTGATATTTCTATAGTTTCTCATTGCCCTTGTACTTAGTTGCTGTGCCAGCTTACATCTCTGATTAAACCATGGATTCTTCATTTGCATTTTTTTTTCTTTTTGGATTGTGACAAACTTGCCTGCTGCCACCTTACACTTCTGCGTCGAATAGTCCATCATGTCTGGGCTGTTTTTTCTCTAAGCTCGGTTTTCCATGATATATCTGTTAAGAATTTTCATATTTTCTTATAGTTTACCTTTCGGAAAGCTAGCCTATTTTTTGTAAGTGAGTCTGTGTCTGTATTCACCAAATTGTGCTTGCGGGGGTTGAGCTTTGGCTCTTTGATCCCGCCTCTCAACTGTCAATCAACTGGTTGATACCTGGTTGATGGGGTTCTGGGAGTTCTTCTACTCCCCAAGCCCGGCCCGAGGCCAGGCTCGACTTGTGAGAGTTTGGTCCACCAGGCTGTTGCTTGGAGCGGCCCGCAGGCCCACATACCCACCACAGCCCGGTTGGTCCGGCACTCCTTGGAGGAATAAATCTAGTTTCCTCTTGAAAATGTCCACGGTTGTTCCGGCAATATTTCTTATGCTTGCTGGGAGGACGTTGAACAACCGCGGACCTCTGATGTTTATACAGTGTTCTCTGATTGTGCCTATGGCACCTCTGCTCTTCATTGGTTCTATTCTACATTTTCTTCCATGTCGTTCACTCCAGTACGTTGTTATTTTACTGTGTAGATTTGGTACTTGGCCCTCCAGTATCTTCCAGGTGTATATTATTTGATATCTCTCTCGTCTTCTTTCTAGTGAGTACATTTGGAGGGCTTTGAGACGATCCCAATAATTTAGGTGCTTTATTGCGTCTATGCGTGCCGTATATGTTCTCTGTATTCCCTCTATTTCAGCAATCTCTCCTGCTTTGAAGGGGGAAGTGAGTACTGAGCAGTACTCAAGACGGGACAACACCAGTGCCTTGAAGAGTACAACCATTGTGATGGGATCCCTGGATTTGAAAGTTCTCGTAATCCATCCTATCATTTTTCTGGCTGTCGCAATATTTGTTTGGTTATGCTCCTTAAACGTTAGGTCGTCAGACATTATTATTCCCAAATCCTTTACATGCTGTTTTCCTACTATGGGTACATTTGATTGTGTTTTGTACTCTGTATTATGTTTAAGGTCCTCATTTTTACCGTACCTGAGTACCTGGAATTTATCACTGTTAAACATCATGTTATTTTCTGATGCCCAGTCGAAAACTTTATTAATATCAGCTTGAAGTTTTTCAATGTCCTCAGCCGAGGTAATTTTCATACTGATTTTTGTGTCATCTGCAAAGGATGATACGAAGCTGTGACTTGTATTTTTGTCTATATCTGATATGAGAATAAGGAAAAGCAGTGGTGCAAGGACTGTACCCTGAGGTACAGAGCTTTTCACTGCACTTGGACTAGATTTTATATGGTTGACAGTTATTCGCTGAGTCCTGTTTGACAGAAAACTGAGTATCCAGCGTCCTACTTTACCGGTTATTCCCATTGACTTCATTTTGTGTGCTATCACGCCATGGTCACATTTATCGAAGACCTTTGCGAAGTCCGTGTATATCACATCAGCATTCTGATTCTCTTCTAATGCCTCAGTGACTTTGTCGTAGTGCTCAAGTAGCTGTGAGAGGCACGATCTTCCCGCTCGAAATCCATGTTGGCCTGGGTTATGAAGGTCATTGGTTTCCATGAAATTGGTGACCTGACTCCTAATCACTCTCTCAAATACTTTTATGATGTGCGATGTTAGTGCAACTGGTCTATAATTTTTTGCCAATGCTTTGCTCCCTCCCTTGTGTAGAGGGGCTATGTCTGCTACTTTAAGTGCATCTGGTATCTCCCCCGTGTCCAAGCTCTTCCTCCACACTATACTGAGTGCCTGTGCTACCGGCACTTTGCATTTGTTTATAAATATTGAATTCCATGAGTCTGGACCTGGGGCCGAGTGCATGGGCATGTTTTCAATTTCTTTTTCAAAATTTAGTGCGCTCGTGTTTATATCAGTTATATTTACCGGGGTTTGAATATCCCGCATAAAGAAATTGTCTGGATCTTCCACCTTCATGTTGTTTATTGGAGTGCTAAACATGTCCTCATACTGCTTTTTTAGGATTTCACTAATTTCTTTGTCATCCTCCGTGTATGAACCTTCACTTGTACGAATAGGTCCAATACTGGCAGTGGTTTTTGCTTTTGATTTCGCATATGAGAAGAAATATTTTGGATTTTTCTTTATTTCCTGAATTGCTTTCTGTTCTAACTGCCTTTCTTCAGTTTCATATGAGTGTTTCAATTTCCGCTCGATTTCTTCAATCTCCCTATTTAAATTATTCCTTCTTTGACGGGAAATTCGTGTCTGCATAAGCAGTTCCGTTATTTTTTTCCTGCGTTTATAGTGTCGTCTGCGTTCTCTTTCTACGTTAGATCTCTTTCTGGCTTTCCTCAAAGGAACATGTTTCAGACAGACTTGATACGCTTCTGAAGTAAGTTTTTCTATTCCTTCTGTAGGACTTGTATTATTTAGAACAGTTCCCCATGGAATGTTTGTAAGTTCCCTGTTTATTATCTCCCAGTCTATCCTTTAATTATTAAAATTGAATTTACTGAATAGCCCCTCTCGCTTTATCAACGTTTTAGGTCTATTCTGAGTATTGATGGTCGTTTGCACTTCAATGAGTTTGTGATCTGAGTATGTGGTATCTGATATCGTAATGTCTCTGATAATGTCTTCATTGTTCGTAAAGACCAGATCTAGAATATTTTCATTTCTCGTTGGCTCCGATATCTGCTGATTGAGTGAAAATTTGTCACAGAATCTAAGTAGTTCTCTAATCTGTGGTTGGTTAGGTCCTGATAGATTTCCTGGTATAATATTATTGTTTGCTATTTTCCACCTGAGACTAGGCAAGTTGAAGTCACCTAGGAAAATAATATCAGGTATCGGGTTCTCCAAATTATCAAGGCTATTCTCTATTTTGCTTATCTGTTCTGTGAATTCCTCAGCCGTTGCATCTGGCGGTTTGTATATTAGTATAATCACTAAATTTATTTTCTCTATTTTTAATCCCAGTACCTCTACCACCTCATTTGTAACGTTTAGGAGCTCCGAGCATACAAGGTCTTCCCTAATATACAGACCCACTCCTCCATGTGACCTAATTTTCCTATCACACCTGTATAGGTTATATCCTGGAATCCAGATCTCACTGTCCAACAATTCCCCTGCATGGGTTTCTGTGAAAGCTCCAAATACTGCATTTGACTCCGTGAGGAGGCCATTTATGAACTGTACTTTGTTGTTTGTTCTTGTTTTCAGTCCTTGTATGTTGGCAAAGATGAATGAGGTTACTCTATTAGTGATAGTTTGAATGGGAGACTTTTTCGGCACGTCCATTAATCGTGGACATAATGAGTTTGTTCTGACCAGTACTGATTGTTGTAGGGCAGTTTTCTGTCGTAGTTGTAGTTCCCTTTCGGTGGGTAGTTGTATCTGTAATTCTGGAATGCCAGTGGATCTGGCATCCAGTTCCATACACTCTCCATGCTGCTCCTTTTGAATTCTCTGCCGGTCTGGTATAAAAAATTTATAGAGTTTCCTCCAAATTCATTATCCTGCTTGCCACTCTTTATGTAGCGTTCCGTGCCTTTCACGTGAAAGTGTGGGCAGCTAAGGTCATAGCATTTTCTGTCCTCCAGTGAGGTTTGGCACATGTCAGGATGGAAAAACCTACATATTGATCCAAATCGACACTCACCTTTCCTAAGCATATTTAAACATTTTTTGGGATGTTGGTAACTGCATTCTAATCCTTTCTTATTACCAGCATATCTATGTCTGCATATGCCCTTTGCATAAGTCTGTCCTTCTGTTCTGAATTGCTCTATCGAGAACCGTCGTGGTGTCTGTACCTATCGAGCTGTCAGTGCTGTCTGGTACACTTTCTAGTTTACTGTCATCTACATCCTGGCCTACTGAGTCAGAGTTTGCAACTTCCTGAGTTTCAGCCTCAGTTTCATCCCTGACTATAGCCTCCGCCCCTTGTATATTAGAATTGTTGTTCCTTTCCCACTCCTTCTGGATGGCTGGTAGGCTTCCAATGAATGATGTTTTCCGTTCATGCGTCATGTTATCTAGAAGGTTTTTTAGGATATTCCAAGCTGGCAGGTCATTTTTACACACCCAGATCAAGTGGCCATCTCTCAGTGCCGTAGTGTTACTCACTCCTGTACAAGCCGAATGGAATCTAGTCTTACAGATATAACATTCAATTCCCGTTACCTTCGTCTTTAAGAAGTTGTTACAGTGGCCACAAATTTGTTTATTTACTCCCATATTGCCTTGTTTTGTTGTATATATCTATATATTTATAATATTATATGTATATTGTATATTTGTAACAATATATATGTATATATATTTATATGTTTAATATTATAATATTATATGTATATCGTATATTTGTAATATTATGTGTGTTATTTTGTTCAAACTTTATGGCAGGTACTTAGCGTAGGTAGCGAGGCTGGTCCCCCGGTCAGTACAGGTGACCTCTTGTGGCCCAGGTTGATGTCACCAGTTTCCAGTTACCCGATTTATAACCACTGATGCCGCCTCTTGCCACTATTTTATATTTCTAGTGTTCTATATTTATAATATTCACTTCCAACTTATATGTTGTTGTGATACCCGTTCCACATCACTGTTCCACGAATCACCGTTCACTATTTTTTTTTTTTTTTTTTTTCGTTTTTTTTATCCTAATACACGCATGTACACAAAGCCTCGTTCACTGGCTCACACGTGGTCTCCCGTTTATTCTCTATTTAACACAAAGTTCTATTGTTAATGACTATTTTCAATTTTCCAGCGGTCACTATGCACTTTGTTATGTCTGTAATCAGTAATCCACGGCAGTAGTCCTACGAATCCCTGTTAATGTCACGATTTTAACGGAGCGCGCACGGTACGTCTACCCCCTCCCTCGACCTCGACTCGACCCCCATAGGTGCATAGGTTCCTGAGCCTACTGGGCTCTATCATATCTACACTTGAAACTGTGTATGGAGTCAGCCTCCACCACATCACCACATAAAATATTTAATTTGTCAACTACTCTGACACTAAAAAAATTATTTCTAATGTCTCTAGGGCTCATTTGGCCACTCAATTTCCACCTGTGTTCCCTAGTGCGTGTGCCCCTTGTGTTAAAAAATATGTGTTTGTCTACCCTATCAGTTCTCTTGAGAATCTTGCGTGTGGTGGTCATGTTTCCCTGAACTCTTCTGTCTTCCTGCGTCATGAGGTTTAATTCCCGTAGTCTCTCCTCGTAGCTCATACCCTTCAGTTCGTGGACTAGCCTGGTGGCAAACCTTTGAACCTTTTCCAGTTTAGTCTTATGCTTGACGAGATATGGACGCCATGCTGGAGCGGCATACTACGGGATTGGTTTGACCATATGTGGTATACAAGGTTCTAAATGATTCCTGACAAAAGTTTCTAAAAGCCGTTCTTATTTTGGCCAACCTGGCATATGCCGCTGATGTTATGCTATTGTTATGGGCTTCAGGGGACAGGTCTGGTGTAAAATCAACCCCCAGGTGTTTCTCTCTGCCTAACTCCTGAACAATTTCCTATCCCAGCTGGTACCTTGTGATAGGCATTTTTCTCCCTACGCCTATCTTCATCACCTTGCTCTTGCTCGAGTTAAATTATAGTAGCCATTTTTGGTACCATTACGTCAGTCTGTCCAGGTCATCCTGTAACCTCTTGCTGTCCTCCTCTTCTTAATCCTTCTTATAATTTTATCATCATCAGGAAACATTGAGAGGAATGAGTCTATACCATCTTGAAGATCATCCACGTATATCAGAAACATGATAGGCACGAGTACAGAACCGCTGGTGACATCACACCATTCTGAGGAATCACCACTCACAGTAACTATATGCTTCCTGTTGTTTAGGTACTCTCTTATCCATTGTAGCACCCTACCGCTTACGCCAGCTTGTTCCTCCTAATTATGCAACAGTCTCTTATGGGGTTCTGTGTCAAAAGCTCTCTGACTATCCAAGAAAATGCAGTCTGCCTTCCCTTCTCTCCCTTGTTGCTTGGTCATAGAATTCTCTTAAACCTGTGAGACATGACTTGACCTCCCTGAAACCATGCTGGTGGTGTGTTACAAAGTCTCTTCTCTTCAAATGCGATACCCGCCTTCTTCTCACGATCTTCTCTATTATCTTGCTTGGTATTCAAGTTAAGGCCAACGGGCTGTAGTTTAGGGCATCCTGCCTAGCCCGTTTTTTTTATATTGGGACTACGTTAGCTGTTTTGAAACTCTCTGGTAGGTCTCCTGTTTCCAGTGACTTGGTATACACCGTAGAGAGAGGCATGAAGAGTGCTTCCGCCTGTTCTTTTAGCATTCATGGTAAGATTCCATCAGGTCCAATAGCCTTAGTCACGTCTAGATCGAGCAGATACCTCCTTATCTCGTGTCTGTTAATTTCAATATTTCAATATCTTCCAAGTTTGATTAGTTTATCACAACCCCCTATCAGCTCAGGGACTTCTCCTTGCTCTATTGTGAAGACTTCCTGGAAATCTTGGTGAATTTTTCACACACCTCTTTGTCATTCTCTGTGTGCCTGTCCTCTCCCTTGTTCAGTTTCATCACCCTGTTACTTGACTGTTGTTTTCCTCCTGATGTGGCTGTATAGCAGTTTTGGTTGGGTCTTGGCTTTATTTGCTATGTCATTTTCAAAGTGTTTCTCTGCTTTTCTTTTCACACTTAGGTACCCATTTCTGGCTCTCTTATGTCTCTATCTCTTCTCTCTCTGGTATACTATTATTTCTGTAGTTTTTCCTTGCCCTTGTCCTTAGCTGCCTTGTTTTCTTATAATGCCTTATTGAATAACGGATTCCCCCATTTTGCTTTTCGATTTTTTCTCCCTTGGCTGGGATAAGCCTGTTTTCTGCCTTCTGACACTTCTAGGTGATGTAGTCCATCATGCCTTGTACAGACTTTTCTCTGAACTCTGTCTCCAATGCAATTCCTATTAGAAAAACTAATCTCAACATAATTTCCCTTCGGTATGCCAGCCTTTTACTTTTCGATCATTTCTTTGGATGGGTTATTTCTACTTCCACCAGATACTAAAATGTTAGGACCTTGTGGTCACTCACTCCTATGGAGGGTTCTGATTTTACTTTATGTACGACTCATTCAGGGTGAATATCAGATGAAGTCTTGCTGGTTCATCATTTCCTCTCATTCATTTGGGCCCCTTGACTTGTTGGCCTAGAACGTTTCTTGTCGGCACGTCTAATAATTTAGCTCTCCATGTTTCTCTCCCTCCGTGTGGTTCTCTGTTTTCCCAGTCTATCTTTCCATGGGTAAAGTCACCCATGATCAACAGTTTGGATTTCTTCGTGCTGGCAATAGAAGCTTTTCTCTCTATTATGTTAATGGTTGCCATGTCGTTCCTGTTATACACCTTTCTGGGTCATTTGTAATTACCTGGGGGTTATATGTATTACTACTGTCATTATCTTTGTCCTCCCATTGTCATAATACCTTTTATGAAGTCTTAGAAATCTTCACAGCCTAGGATGTCCTACTGAGTGAAACGCCATGCCTACCTTATCATCAGAGCCACTCCTCCTCTTTCACTTCCCTCCCTCTCTTTCCTAACTACAGTAGTCCTGCAGAAACACTGCATTTGTTATGATGTGTGGAAGTTTTGTTTCTGTGAGTGATGTTAGACCGGGTTTTCTTCTTGTGTCCTATCTCAAAGTTTACTTATTTTATTTATAATCTCATCTATTGTTTGTGTACATCACTTAGAACCTCTCTCCCGTCTGTCCCTCCTCACTTACTGTCACTCTGGCTGGCTGTTCCACTGGTGCAGATAGTTGCTCGATGGACTAAGCTGCATGGATGGGGTTGGTGTGCGGTGCGATACTTAACATGGGTTTGGAGGATGTGGGGTGGGGCATAGTTCATGGGATGGAGGAGAAAAGGTAAGCTTTGGGAGAGGGGGGAAGGGGAGGGGGGATTGGGTGAGTATTTAGTGGGAGGCTAGGAGAGCTTTGGGTAGGAAGGACTAATGGGTTGATACTCTTCTCGGAATGATACTCTTCTCTCTGGGGTTGCTGAAATGCTTGTAGAGAGTTTCCCACTCCTCTCTGGAATTGTTGGGAAATGGGCCGTAGTTCCTTGATTCCTTTCTCTCTCCTTGCTCTTCCTCATTGCATCTACCTCCCTCATTCTCTCGTCCCTTGTCACATCTCTCTGAAGGAATATTGTTTTCAATGCCGTTACATATAATAGTCTGCTCTTCCTTGCTGGAAGTTCGCCTTTTGTGTTCTCATATATATATATATATATATATATATATATATATATATATATATATATATATATATATATATATATATATATATATATATATATATATATATATATATATATATATATATATATATATGTATATATATATATATATACATATATATATATATATATACATATATATATATATATATATATATATATATATATATATATTTATATACATATATATATATATATATATATATATATATATATATATATATATATATGTATATATATATATATATATATATATATGTATATATATATATATATATATATATATATATATATATATATATATATATATATATATATATATATATATATATATATATATATATATATATATGTCGTACCTAATAGCCAGAACGCACTTCTCAGCCTACTATTCAAGGCCCGATTTGCCTAATATGCCAAGTTTTCATGAATTAATGTTTTTTCGTCTACCTAACCTACCTAACCTAACCTAACCTAGCTTTTTTTGGCTACCTAACCTAACCTTACCTATAAATATAGGTTAGGTTAGGTTAGGTAGGGTTGGTTAGGTTCGGTCATATATCTATGTTAATTTTAACTCCAATAAAAAAAAATTGACCTCATACATAGATAAAAGGGTTGCTTTATCATTTCATAAGAAATAAATTATAGTAAATATAATAATTCAGGAAAACTTTGCTTATTAGGCAAATCGGGCCTTGAATAGTAGGCTGAGAAGTGAGTTCTGGCTACTAGGTACGACATATATATATATATATATATATTTTGGTAACAGTCTTTCCTGTAGACATATATTATTAAATATGACCGAAAAAGTAAGATTAATAATTCTAACACGAATTTTCTCAATCTTTCGTACATTACGCTTCACTGTTGGAGGTAAATAAAAAATCAATTCTCCAAAATTCATTTTTATTTCTAGTCTGACGCGACACGGGCGCGTTTCGTAAAACTTATTACATTTTCAAAGACTTTAGTTCACAAATACACAACTGAATCGTATCTCCGATTTTATATCTACATTTGAGTGAGGTGGGAGGGGTGATGTGGCATTAACACAAGACAGAACAAGAGGGGATATTAATAGGGTATTAAAAGTATCAACACAAGACAGAACACAAACAATGGGTATTGAATAGAAGTGTTTGTAGAAAGCCTATTGGTCCATATTTCTTGATGCTTCTATATTGGAGCGGAGTCTTGAGGTGGGTAGAATATAGTTGTGCAATAATTGGCTGTTGATTGCTGGTGTTGACTTCTTGATGTGTAGTGCCTCGCAAACGTCAAGCCGCCTGCTATCGCTGTATCTATTGATGATTTCTGTGTTGTTTACTAGGATTTCTCTGGCGATGGTTTGGTTGTGGGAAGAGATTATATGTTCCTTAATGGAGCCCTGTTGCTTATGCATCGTTAAACGCCTAGAAAGAGATGTTGTTGTCTTGCCTATATACTGGTTTTTTTGGAGCTTACAGTCCCCAAGTGGGCATTTGAAGGCATAGACGACGTTAGTCTCTTTTAAAGCGTTCTGTTTTGTGTCTGGAGAGTTTCTCATGAGAAGGCTGGCCGTTTTTCTGGTTTTATAGTAAATCGTCAGTTGTATCCTCTGATTTTTGTCTGTAGGGATAACGTTTCTATTAACAATATCTTTCAGGACCCTTTCCTCCGTTTTATGAGCTGTGGAAAAGAAGTTCCTGTAAAATAGTCTAATAGGGGGTATAGGTGTTGTGTTAGTTGTCTCTTCAGAGGTTGCATGGCTTTTCACTTTCCTTCTTATGATGTCTTCGATGAAACCATTGGAGAAGCCGTTATTGACTAGGACCTGCCTTACCCTACAGAGTTCTTCGTCGACTTGCTTCCATTCTGAGCTGTGGCTGAGAGCACGGTCGACATATGCGTTAACAACACTCCTCTTGTACCTGTCAGGGCAGTCGCTGTTGGCATTTAGGCACATTCCTATGTTTGTTTCCTTAGTGTAGACTGCAGTGTGGAAACCTCCGCCCTTTTCCATGACTGTTACATCTAGAAAGAGCAGCTTCCCATCCTTTTCCATCTCGTAAGTGAAACGCAGCACGGAACTCTGCTCAAATGCCTCCTTCAGCTCCTGCAGATGTCTGACATCAGGTACCTGTGTAAAAATGTCGTCAACATACCTGCAGTATATGGCCGGTTTCAAGTTCATGTCGACTAAGACTTTTTGCTCGATGGTACCCATGTAAAAGTTTGCAAACAGGACAACTAGGGGAGAACCCATGGCGACCCCATCTACTTGCTTATACATGTGCCCATCCGGGCTCAAGAAGGGTGCCTCTTTAGTACAAGCTTGGAGTAGTTTCCTCAGAATATTTTCTGGCATGTCAAGAGGAGTACAGGCTGGATCACGATACACTCTGTCGGCTATCATTCCGATTGTCTCGTCCACAGGTACGTTGGTAAACAGCGATTCTACGTCCAACGAGGCTCTTATCCCTGTGGCCCGTGTGCCCCGCAGTAAGTCAACAAATTCCTTTGGAGACTTCAGGCTGAAGGCGCAAGGAACATAAGGAGTCAGCAGGCCGTTGAGTCGCTTCGCCAGTCTGTACGTGGGTGTAGGTATCTGGCTAATGATTGGCCGAAGTGGGTTTCCAGGCTTGTGCGTCTTGACATTTCCATACGCATATCCAGGTTTATATTCCCCAATGATCTTTGGCAGGTGGAGTCCGGATTTCTTGGCGTTCACAGTTTCGATCAGTTTGTTGACCTTTGCTTTTAATTCGGCTGTAGTGTCCTTCGTTACCCTTTGGAACTTAGTTTGGTCAGAGAGTATGATGTTCATTTTCGCCAGATATTCGTCTTTTTTAAGAATGACATATATTGGCGACTTGTCACCTCTCCTGACAACTATCTCCTTGTTCTCACGAAGGCTTTTAGCTGCCGCTTTAAGCTCGGGGAACAGTATGGTGCTTCTGTAGTTGCCTCGATTCTTTCCTCCTTCTGCAATAAGTTCTGCTTGTAAGGTATCTTTGGTAGTGACCTTCTTTTGTGTCTCGAGGTCGAATATGTCGTCCAACAGAATTTCCAACTCTACTTTCCGGGCCATCTCACTCGGTCTGGACATAACATGACAGTTTATGCCCAGATTTAGGAGAGTGACTTGGTCCTCAGTGAGGTTAATTCCTGCAAGGTTCAGGAAGCCATCTCTTGGTCGTGGAATTGCCATAGGTCCTCCATATAATGTTGTTAGTTTCTTGATAATCCTTGTTTCAGTGCTGAGGTGATGTTGGTCTGTGAGGATGTCGAGGTGTTGTTCAATGCGGGTACGGATACTATGGTCGATGTTGCTATTTCTCCACTCGTTTGTAGCATGAAGTAGTTGCGTTTTGTTGTCTTTCATTTCATTCTCTGCCTTGTATATCTGATCACGAATCAGATCCTGGCGATATTTTATCGTGAAGGCTTGATTCCTTGCTGCTGGGTCGTGCGCTTTAATATTAGTATATTTTGGTAGCAGTCTTTCCTGTAGACATATATTATTAAATATGACCGAAAAAGTAAGATTAATAATTCTAACACGAATTTTCTCAATCTTTCGTACATTACGCTTCACTGTTGGAGGTAAATCAAAAATCAATTCTCCAAAATTCATTTTTATTTCTAGTCTGACGCGACACGGGCGCGTTTCGTAAAACTTATTACATTTACAAAGACTTTAGTTCACAAATACACAACTGAATCGTATCTCCGATTTTATATCTACATTTGAGTGAGGTGGGAGGGGTGATGTGGCATTAACACAAGACAGAACAAGAGGGGATATTAATAGGGTATTAAAAGTATCAACACAAGACAGAACACAAACAATGGGTATTGAATAGAAGTGTTTGTAGAAAGCCTATTGGTCCATATTTCTTGATGCTTCTATATTGGAGCGGAGTCTTGAGGTGGGTAGAATATAGTTGTGCAATAATTGGCTGTTGATTGCTGGTGTTGACTTCTTGATGTGTAGTGCCTCGCAAACGTCAAGCCGCCTGCTATCGCTGTATCTATCGATGATTTCTGTGTTGTTTACTAGGATTTCTCTGGCGATGGTTTGGTTGTGGGAAGAGATTATATGTTCCTTAATGGAGCCCTGTTGCTTATGCATCGTTAAACGCCTAGAAAGAGATGTTGTTGTCTTGCCTATATACTGGTTTTTTTGGAGCTTACAGTCCCCAAGTGGGCATTTGAAGGCATAGACGACGTTAGTCTCTTTTAAAGACTTCTCCAATGGTTTCATCGAAGACATCATAAGAAGGAAAGTGAAAAGCCATGCAACCTCTGAAGAGACAACTAACACAACACCTATACCCCCTATTAGACTATTTTACAGGAACTTCTTTTCCACAGCTCATAAAACGGAGGAAAGGGTCCTGAAAGATATTGTTAATAGAAACGTTATCCCTACAGACAAAAATCAGAGGATACAACTGACGATTTACTATAAAACCAGAAAAACGGCCAGCCTTCTCATGAGAAACTCTCCAGACACAAAACAGAACGCTTTAAAAGAGACTAACGTCTCTTTAACGAGACTAACGTTACCAGTTGCGTTGCTTCTGGGAGTATGGGTTCGAGTCACTTCTGGGGTGTGAGTTTTCATTCGCATATAGTCCTGGGGACCATTCAGGCTTGTTCGCATTTGTGTTCCTCACGTGTGCCCCAAAGAATGAGGTGATTTGGTGAAATGCTATGCCCAAGATTACCATCCGAGTTGCCGTCGGGGAAGTGGCTCAAATAGCCTCGGCTATCACTTCCTTTTGACGGCCGTGATGGTCAAGCGGATTAAGGCGCCCTGTAGTTACCAGTTGCGTTGCTTCTGGGAGTATGGGTTCGAGTCACTTCTGGGGTGTGAGTTTTCATTCGCATATAGTCCTGGGGACCATTCAGGCTTGTTCGCATATATATATATATGTATATATATATATATATATATATATATATATATATATATATATATATATATATATATATATATATATACATATATATATATATATATATATATATATATATATATATATATATATATATATATATAAACATATATATATATATATATATATATATATATATATACATATATATATATATATATATATATATATATATATATATATATATATATATATATATATACGAACAAGCCTGAATGGTCCCCAGGACATATGCAACTGAAAACTCACACCCCAGAAGTGACTCGAACCCATACTCCCAGAAGCAACGCATCTGGTATGTACAAGACGCCTTAATCCACTTGACCATCACGACCGGACATAATGAGGTGATAGCCGAGGCTATTTGAACCACCCCACCGCCGGCACTCGGATAGTTATCTTGGGCATAGCATTTTACCAAATCACCTCATTCTTTGGGGCAACACGTGAGGAACACAAATGCGAACAAGCCTGAATGGTCCCCAGGACATATGCAACTGAAAACTCATAACTATCCGAGTGCCGGCGGTGGGGTGGTTCAAATAGCCTCGGCTATCACCTCATTATGTCCGGTCGTGATGGTCAAGTGGATTAAGGCGTCTTGTACATACCAGATGCGTTGCTTCTGGGAGTATGGGTTCGAGTCACTTCTGGGGTGTGAGTTTTCAGTTATATATATATATATATATATATATATATATATATATATATATATATATATATATATATATATATTAGTATATTTTGGTAGCAGTCTTTCCTGTAGACATATATTATTAAATATGACCGAAAAAGTAAGATTAATAATTCTAACACGAATTTTCTCTATCTTTCTTATGTTTCTGTTCACTGTTGATGGTAATTCAAAGATCAATTCTCCAAAATTCATTTTTATTTCTAATCTGACGCGACACTTGAGCGCGTTTCGTAAAACTTATTACATTTTCAAAGACTTTAGTTTACAAACACACAACTGAAACTGAATAGGGCTTACATATGTTCGAGGTTTATATCTACATTTGGGTGAGGTGGATGAGGTGAAAAACAAACTTTCAACAATGGGTATTCAATGGGTATTAAATTCCAACACAAGACAGAACACGAAACAATGGGTATTGAATGGGTATTAAATTCAAACACAAGACAGAATACGAAACAATGGGTATTGAATTGGAGTAATTGTAGAAAGCCTATTGGTCCATATTTCTTGATGCTTCTATATTGGAGCGGAGTCTTGAAGTGGGTAGAATATAGTTGTGCATTAATTGGCTGTTGATTGCTGGTGTTGACTTCTTGATGTGTAGTGCCTCCCAGACGTCAAGCCGCCTGCTATCGCTGTATCTATCGATGATTTCTGTGTTGTTTGCTAAGATTTCTCTGGTGATGGTTTGTTTGTGGGAAGAGATTATATGTTCCTTAATGGAGCCCTGTTGCTTATGCATCGTTAAACGCCTGGAAAGAGATGTTGTTGTCTTGCCTATATACTGTTTTTTTTTTGAGGCTTACAGTCCCCAAGAGGGCATTTGAAGGCATAGACGACGTTGGTCTCTTTTAAAGCGTTCTGCTTTGTGTCTGGAGAGTTTCTCATGAGTAGGCTGGCCGTTTTTCTGGTTTTATAGTAAATCGTCAGTTGTATCTTCTGATTTTTGTCTGTAGGGATAACGTTTCTACTGACAATATCTTTCAAGACCCTTTCCTCCATTTTATGGGCTCTGAAAAAGAAGTTCCTGTAAAATAGTCTAATAGGGGGTATAGGTGTTGTTGTTAGTTGTTAGGAGAATATAAACCTGGATATGCATATGGAAATGTCAAGACACACAAGCCGCTTGAAACTCACTTCGGCCAATCATCAGCCAGATACCCACACCCACGTACAGACTGGCGATACGACTCAACGGCTTGCTGACTCCTTATGTCCCTTGCGCCTTCAGCCTAAATTCTCCAAAGGAATTTGTTGACTTGATGCAGGGAACACGGGCCACAGGGATAAGAGCCTCGTTGGACGTAGAATCTCTGTTTACCAACGTACCTGTGGATGACACAATCGGGATGATAGCTTACAGAGTGTACCGTGATCCAGCCTGTACTCCTCTTGACATACCAGAAAACAGTCTAAGGAAACTACTCCAAGCTTGTACTAAAGAGGCACCCTTCTTGAGCCCGGATGGACACATGTATAAGCAAGTAGATGGGGTCGCCATGGGTTCTCCCCTAGGTGTCCTGTTTGCAAACTTCTACATGGGTACCATCGAGTAAAAAGTCTTAGTCGACATGCACTTGAAACCGGCCATATACTGCAGGTATGTTGACGACATTTTTACACATGTACCTGATGTCAGACATCTGCAGACTGATGTATGCCTACTACTACTACTATATAATAAGTCTGGTCGAGATGGTCAAGTGAATTAAGGTGTTCTGTACATACCAGATGCGTTGCTCCTGGCTGTATGGGTACGAGTCACTTCTGGGGTGTGAGTTTTCAGTTGCATATAGTCCTGGGGACCATTCAGACGTGTTCGCATTTGTGTTCCTCACGTGTGCCCCAAAGAATGAGGTGATTTGATAAAATGCTATGCCCAAGATTACCATCCGGGTGCCAGCGGCGGGGGGGTTCAAATAGCTTCGGCTATCACCTCCATATGTCTGGTCGAGATGGTCAAGTGGATTAAGGCGTCCTGTACATACTAGTTGCGTTTCTCCTGTAAGTATGGGTTCGAGTCACTTCTGGGGTGTGAGTTTTCAGTTGCATATAGTCTTGGGGACCATTCAGGCTTGTTCGCATATATATATATATATATATATATATATATATATATATATATATATGCGAACAAGCCAGAATGGTCCCCTGGACAATATGCAACTGAAAATATATATATATATATATATATATATATATATATATATATATATATATATATATATATATATATATATATATATATAAATATATATATATATATATATATATATATATATATATATTGGTGTATACTGGCAGCAGGTTTTCTTTCAAACATGTTTCATTGAATATGACCGCATATTCTGTATTTATTATTTTCTGGTTTAGGGCTTCTATCCCTCTAACTATTTTCTTAGCATCAGGGCTTAATTGGAATAGGAGTTCTCCAAAACTCATTTTCGTACTTTTAAGGTGAAGAAAAGAAGTGATTTACTATAGAGTGTATTACACTTATTTGTATAATTTGCACGACGTTTCGAACCTCCATGGTTCATTCTCAAGTGAACAATCTTACAATACTAGTTGATTTTATACCCGCATTAGGTCAGGTGATAATACAATGAAGGTGAAAAACATGGGGGGATACATAAGGGATAAACATAGGGGCTGCAGAAGGCTTATTGGCCCATACGAGGCATCTCCTATCTAAACACAAAGATTAATCCAGTGTAATTGGCCTGTTATGTTGGACATTGTCTTCTGTGTTGGCATCGATATGTTCTTGTCTTGTCCTTACTCTCATGGTGGGTAGAGTAAATAGTTCCGTGATTTGGGTGTTCATGGTAGGTCGCTCTATTCTTATGTAATATTCTATTCTATTCATAATACTCTATTCTATTCATAAGAATAGAGCGACCTACCATGAACACCCAAATCACGGAACTATTTACATGAAAAGAAATGTACAAAAGATTGAGAAAATTCGTGTTAGAATTATTAATCTTACTTTTTCGGTCATATTTAATAATATATATATATATATATATATATATATATATATATATATATATATATATATATATATATATATGTATATATATGTATATATATATATATATATATATATATATATATATATATATATATATATATGTGTATATATATATATATATATATATATATATATATATATATATATATATATATATATATATATATATACACATATATATATATATATATATATATATATATATATATATATATATATATATATATATATATATATATATACATATATATACATATATATATATATATATATATATATATATATATATATATATATATATATATATATATATATATATATATATATATATATATATATATATATATATATATATATATGACAACGTCAGACCACGGAGGATAATGAAACAGGAATTTCCTTAAGTACTTTCGTATATTAAATACATCTTCAGAAGGATTCCTTCTGAAGATGTATTTAATATACGAAAGTACTTAAGGAAATTTCTGTTTCATTTTCCTCCGTGGTCTGACGTTGTCATATATATATATATATATATATATATATATATATATATATATATATATATATATATATATATATATATATATATATATATATATATATGTATATATGTATATATATATATATATATATATATATATATATATATATATATATATATATATATATATATATATATATATATGTATATATATATATGTATATATATATATATATATATATATATATATATATATATATATATATATATATATATATATATATATATATATATATATATATATATATTATTAAATATGACCGAAAAAGTAAGATTAATAATTCTAACACGAATTTTCTCAATCTTTTGTACATTTCTTTTCACTGTTGGAGGTAATTCAAAAATCAATTCTCCAAAATTCATTTTTATTTCTAGTCTGACGCGACACTTGAGCGCGTTTCGTAAAACTTATTAAATTTTCAAAGACTTTAGTTAACAAATACACAACTGAATAGAACTTACACATCTTCCGATTTTGTTTATATATATACATTTGAGTGAGGTGGATGGGGTGAGGTGGTATTTAATAAGGTATTAATTTAATTTTGAACTTGAAACCGGCCATATACTGCAGGTATGTTGACGACATTTTTACACAGGTACCTGATGTCAGACATCTGCAGGAGCTGAAGGAGACATTTGAGCAGAGTTCCGTGCTGCGTTTCACTTACGAGATGAAAAAGGATGGGAAGCTGCCCTTTCTAGATGTAACAGTCATGGAAAAGAGCCGAGGTTTCCACACTGCGGTCTACACTAAGGAAACGAACATAGGAATGTGCCTAAATGCCAACAGCGACTGCCCAGACAGGTACAAGAGGAGTGTTGTTAACGCATATGTCGACCGTGCTCTCAGCCACAGCTCAGAATGGAAGCAAGTCGACGAAGAACTCTGTAGGGTAAGGCAGGTCCTAGTCAACAACGGCTTCTCCATTGGTTTCGTCGAAGACATCATAAGAAGGAAAGTGAAACGCCATGCAACCTCTGAAGAGACAACTAACACAACACCTATACCCCCTATTAGACTATTTTACAGGAACTTCTTTTCCACAGCTCATAAAACGGAGGAAAGGGTCCTGAAAGATATTGTTAATAGAAACGTTATCCCTACAAACAAAAATCAGAGGATACAACTGACGATTTACTATAAAACCAGAAAAACGGCCAGCCTACTCATGAGAAACTCTCCAGACACAAAACAGAACGCTTTAAAAGAGACTAACGTCGTCTATGCCTTCAAATGCCCTCTTGGGGACTGTAAGCCTCAAAAAAAAAACAGTATATAGGCAAGACAACAACATCTCTTTCCAGGCGTTTAACGATGCATAAGCAACAGGGCTCCATTAAGGAACATATAATCTCTTCCCACAAACAAACCATCACCAGAGAAATCTTAGCAAACAACACAGAAATCATCGATAGATACAGCAATAGCAGGCGGCTTGACGTCTGGGAGGCACTACACATCAAGAAGTCAACACCAGCAATCAACAGCCAATTATTGCACAACTATATTCTACCCACCTCAAGACTCCGCTCCAATATAGAAGCATCAAGAAATATGGACCAATAGGCTTTCTACAAACACTTCTATTCAATACCCATTGTTTCATGTTCTGGCTTGTGTTGATGAAATTAATACCTTATTAAATACCACCTCACCCCATCCACCTCACTCAAATGTAGATATAAACAAAATCGGAAGATGTGTAAGTTCTATTCAGTTGTGTATTTGTTAACTAAAGTCTTTGAAAATGTAATATGTTTTACGAAAAGCTCTCAAGTGTCGCGTCAGACTAGAAATAAAAATGAATTTTGGAGAATTGATTTTTGAATTACCTCCAACAGTGAAAAGAAATGTACGAAAGATTGAGAAAATTCGTGTTAGAATTATTAATCTTACTTTTTCTGTCATATTTAATAATATATGTCTACAGGAAAGACTGCTACCAAAATATACTAATATATATATATATATATATATATATATATATATATATATATATATATATATATATATATATATATATATATATATATATATATATATATATATATATATATATATATATATGTCGTACCTAGTAGCCAGAACTCACTTCTCAGCCTACTATGCAAGGCCCGATTTGCCTAATAAGCCAAGTTTTCATGAATTAATGATTTTTCGACCACCTAACCTACCTAACCTAACTTTTTCGGCTACCTAACATAACCTAACCCATAGGGATAGGTTAGGTTAGGTTAGGTAGGGTTGGTTATGTTCGGTCATATATCTACGTTAATTTTAACTGCTATAATTTTTTTTTTACCTCATACGTAATGAAATCGGCAGCTTTATCATTTCATAAGAAAAAAAAAATTAGAAAATATATTAATTCAGGAAAACTTGTCTTATTAGGCAAATCGGGCCTTGCATAGAAGGCTGAGAAGTGCGTTCTGGCTACTAGGTACGACATATATATATATATATATATATATATATATATATATATATATATATATATATATATATATATATATATATATATATATATATACATATATATATATATATATATATATATATATATATATATATATATATATATATTTATAATGTATATATATATATATATATATATATATATATATATATATATATATATATATATATATATATATATATATATATATATATATATATATATGTCGTACCTAGTAGCCAGAACGCACTTCTCTGCCTACTATGCAAGGCCCGATTTGCCTAATAAGCCAAGTTTTCATGAATTAATTATTTTTCGACAACCTAACCTACCTAACCTAACCTAACCTAACTTTTGCGGCTACCTAACCTAACCTAACCTATAAAGATAGGTTAGGTTAGGTTAGGTAGGGTTGGTTAGGTTTGGTCATATATCTACGTTAATTTTACCTCCAATAAAAAAAAATTGACCTCATACGTAATAAAATGGGTAGCTTTATCATTTCATAAGAAAAAAATTAGAGAAAATATAATAATTCAGGTAAAGTTGGTTTATTACGTAAATCGGGCCTTGCATAGTAAGCTCAGAAGTACGTTCTGGCTACTAGGTACGACATATGTCTATATATATATATATGTCGTACCTAATAGCCAGAACGCACTTCTCAGCCTACTATTCAAGGCCCGATTTGCCTAATAAGCCAAGTTTTCATGAATTAATGTTTTTTCGTCTACCTAACCTACCTAACCTAACCTAACCTAGCTTTTTTTGGCTCTTAACCTAACCTTACCTATAAATATAGGTTAGGTTAGGTAGGGTTGGTTCGGTTCGGTCATATATCTACGTTAATTTTAACTCCAATAAAAAAAATTAACCTCATACATAGAGAAAAGGGTTGCTTTATCATTTCATAAGAAAAAAATTATAGTAAATATATTAATTCAGGAAAACTTGGCTTATTAGGCAAATCGGGCCTTGAATAGTAGGCTGAGAAGTGAGTTTTGGCTACTAGGTACGACATATATATATATATATATATATATATATATATATATATATATATATATATATATATATATATATATATATATATATATATATATATATATGTATAAATATATAAATATATATATGTCGTACCTAGTTGCCAGAATGCACTTCTTGGCCTACTATGCAAGGCCCGATTTACGTAATAAGCCAAGTTTTACAGATTATCAATATTTTTTTAAAAAAATTCTCATGAAATGATAAAGCTATTCATTTCATTATGTATGAGCTAATTTTTTAAAATTTGAGTTAAAAATAACGTAGATATATGACCGAACCTAACCAAACCTACCTAACCTAACCCAACCTATCTCAACCTAACCTAAGCTATCTTCTTGAGTTTATCTTCAGATGATTTCGGGGCTTCAGTGTCCCCGTGGCCCGGTGATCGACCAGACCTCCACCCCCTGGAAGCAGCCCGTGACAGCTGAATTAACTCCCAGGTACCTATTTACTGCTAGGTAACAGGGGCATTCAGGGTGAAAGAAACTTTGCCCATTTGTTTCTGCCTCGTGCGGGAATCAAACCCGCGTCACAGAATTACGAGTCCTGCGCGCTATCCACCAGGCTTCGAGGCTAACATAACTAAGTCAATAATTTATGTTCTTAACATAATATAATAATAATGTGTAATATACACCAATAATAAAAAATTTATATAAAATACCGAAACTCACTCGGCCTATTAGGCAAATCGGGCCTTGCATAGTGGGCCCATAGTGGGTACGACATATATATATATATATATATATATATATATATATATATATATATATATATATATATATGTCGTACCTAGTAGCCAGAACGTACTTCTCAGCCTACTATGCAAGGCCTGATTTGCCTAATAAGCCAAGTTTTCATGAATTAATATATTTTCTCAAATTTTTTTCTTACGAAATGATAAAGCTACCCATTTCATTATGTATGAGGTAAATTTTTATTTATTGGAGTTAAAATTAACGTAGATATATGACCGAACTTAACCAACCCTACCTAACCTAACCTAACCTATAGAGATAGGTTAGGTTAGGTTAGGTTAGGTAGCCGAAAAAGTTAGGTTAGGTTAGGTAAGTTAGGTAGTCGAAAAACAATTAATTCATGTAAACTTGGCTTATTAGGCAAATCGGGCCTTGCATAGTAGGCTGAAAAGTGCGTTCTGGCTACTAGGTACGACATATATATATATGTATATATATATATATATATATATATATATATATATATATATATATATATATATATATATATATATATATATATATATATATATATATATATATGTGTATATATATATATATATATATATGTATATATATATATATATATATATATATATATATATATATATATATATATATATATATATATATATATATATATATATATATATATATAACTGAAAACTCACACCCCAGAAGTGACTCGAACCCATACTCCCAGAAACAACGCAACTGGTATGTACAAGACGCCTTAATCCACTTGACCATCACGACCGGACATAATGAGGTGATAGCCTAAGCTATTTGAACCACCCCACCGCCGGCACTCGGATAGTAATCTTGGGCATAGCATTTTACCAAATCACCTCATTCTTTGGGGCACACGTGAGGAACACAAATGCGAACAAGCCTGAATGGTCCCCAGGACAATATGCAACTGAAAACTCAGGTGGGGTGGTTCAAATAGCTTAGGCTATCACCTCATTATGTCCGGTCGTGATGGTCAAGTGGATTAAGGCGTCTTGTACATACCCAGCAAACACAAATCATCTACACAACGTTCGCCTATCTCTTCCCATAGGTGTGGGAATGATTTGCATTGAGAATGGTGCAGGAGAGCCTTTGAGAAACTTTTACTCAAAAAATCCAAACACAAAGGTTTAATTATAAATTGTTTTTCTACAATTATTTTCTTCCAAATGTAAAACAAATAGTTTTTACATGTTTAAATATAAAATTTATGGTGTTTTTTTGTAAAATTCATTAATAAATTGTGAATGATATATATTGGCTGAGTGAAACCTTTAAAATCCATTTAGTTATAATATGAACAGAAAAAAGTAGTTTTCCAAATTTTCTAAAAATCGCTCTTTTTAACACAATTTGACTCCTTATGCATTCCACTAAACACTAATATCATGTTTAAATATATAATTTATGTATTATTCCCTAAGATAATTTATATAAATTATAAAAGTTGCTGGAAAGTGGTGAGAAAGAATCTGAAAACGTTTTGTTGTCTTATATTGGCGTGTTCTTATTAACTAGAGTGAGTAAGAGTGAGCGAGAGTGGGTAAGAGTGACTGAAGGTGAGTGAGAGTGCCAGAGAGTGTGTAAGTGTGAGTAAGAGTGAGTATAAGTAAGAGTGACTGAGAGTGAGTAAGAGTGACAGAGTGAGTAAGAGTGAGAGTAAGGGTGATAGAATGAGTAAGAGTGAGAGTAAAGTGATTGAGAGTAAGGGTGAGTATGAGAGTAAGAGTGATTGAGAGTTAGTGAGAGTAAGAGTGATTGAGAGTAAGAGTGATTGAGAGTAAGAGTGATTGAGAGTAAGAGTGATTGAGAGTAAGAGTGATTGGGAGTAAGAGTGATTGGGAGTAAGAGTAAGAGTGAGAGTAAGAATGAGAATAAGAGTGATTGAGAGTAAGAGTGATTGGGAGTAAGAGTGAGTAAGAGTAAGAATGAGAGTAAGAGTGATTGAGAGTAAGAGTGAGTAAGAGTAAGAATGAGAGTAAGAGTGATTGAGAGTAAGAGTGATTGAGAGTAAGAGTGATTGAGAGTAAGAGTGATTGGGAGTAAGAGTGATTGGGAGTAAGAGTAAGAATGAGAGTAAGAGTGATTGAGAGTAAGAGTGATTGAGAGTAAGAGTGATTGAGAGTAAGAGTGATTGGGAGTAAGAGTGATTGGGAGTAAGAGTAAGAGTGAGAGTAAGAGTAAGAATGAGAATAAGAGTGATTGAGAGTAAGAGTGATTGGGAGTAAGAGTAAGAGTAAGAATGAGAGTAGGAGTGATTAAGAGTAGGAGTGATTGGGAGTAGGAGTGATTGGGAGTAAGAGTGATTGAGAGTAAGAGTAATTGAGAGTAAGAGTATGAGAGTAAGAGTGAGAGAGTGAGTATGAATGGGTAAGGGTGACTGAGAGTGAGCAAGAGTGACAGAGTAAGAATGACAGAGTAAGAGTGATAGAGAGTAAGAGTGACAGAGAGTAAGAGTGACAGAGTAAGAGTGACAGAGAGTAAGAGTGACAGAGAGTAAGAGTGACAGAGAGTAAGAGTGACAGAGTAAGAGTGAGTATGAGAGTGAGTAAGGATGACTGAGAGAAAGAGTGAGTAATAGTGCGTAAGAGTGATTGAGAGTTAGAGTGAGAGTAAGAGTGATTGAGAGTTAGTGAGAGTAAGAGTGATTGAGAGTAAGAGTGATTGAGAGTAAAAGTGATTGAGAGTAAGAGTGATTGAGAGTAAGAGTGATTGGGAGTAAGAGTGATTGAGAGTAAGAGTGATTGGGAGTAAGTGTGATTGGGAGTAGGAGTAAGAATGAGAATAAGAGTGATTGAGAGTAAGAGTGAGTAAGAGTAAGAATGAGAGTAAGAGTGATTGAGAGTAAGAGTGATTGAGAGTAAGAGTGATTGAGAGTAAGAGTGATTGGGAGTAAGAGTGATTGAGAGTAAGAGTGATTGGGAGTAAGAGTGATTGGGAGTAGGAGTAAGAATGAGAATAAGAGTGATTGAGAGTAAGAGTGAGTAAGAGTAAGAATGAGAGTAAGAGTGATTGAGAGTAAGAGTGATTGAGAGTAAGAGTTATTGAGAGTAAGAGTGATTGGGAGTAAGAGTGATTGAGAGTAAGAGTGATTGGGAGTAAGAGTGATTGGGAGTAAGAGTAAGAGTGAGAGTAAGAGTAAGAATGAGAATAAGAGTGATTGAGAGTAAGAGTGATTGGGAGTAAGAGTAAGAATGAGAGTAGGAGTGATTGAGAGTAGGAGTGATTGGGAGTAAGAGTGATTGAGAGTAAGAGTAATTGAGAGTAAGAGTATGAGAGTAAGAGTGAGAGAGTGAGTATGAATGGGTAAGGGTGACTGAGAGTGAGTAAGAATGACAGAGTAAGAGTGACAGAGAGTAAGAGTGACAGAGAGTAAGAGTGACAGTGTAAGAGTGACAGAGAGTAAGAGTGACAGAGTAAGAGTGACATAGAGTAAGAGTGACAGAGAGTAAGAGTGACAGAGAGTAAGAGTGACAGAGTAAGAGTGACAGAGAGTAAGAGTGACAGAGAGTAAGAGTGACAGAGAGTAAGAGTGACAGTGTAAGAGTGACAGAGAGTAAGAGTGACAGAGAGTAAGAGTGACATAGAGTAAGAGTGACAGAGAGTAAGAGTGACAGAGAGTAAGAGTGACAGAGTAAGAGTGACAGAGAGTAAGAGTGACAGAGAGTAAGAGTGACAGAGAGTAAGAGTGACAGACTGTAAGAGTGACAGAGAGTAAGAGTGACATAGAGTAAGAGTGACAGAGAGTAAGAGTGACAGAGAGTAAGAGTGACAGAGTAAGAGTGACAGAGAGTAAGAGTGACAGAGAGTAAGAGTGACAGAGAGTAAGAGTGACAGACTGTAAGAGTGACAGAGTAAGAGTGACAGAGAGTAAGAGTGACAGAGTAAGAGTGACAGAGAGTAAGAGTGACAGAGTAAGAGAGTGAGAGTGATTATGAGAGAGTTAAGAGTGTGAGGTGTGAGAGGGTAGCAGGCCAGGGAGGCAGGATGTGTGGTCACAGGCGAAGCCTAGGCCTCGTGATCTCTAATGTTGGTTTTTATATATATGTAGGATTTTTTGTCCTGTTTCAAATTATAATTATTTAGCAGGAATGTAATAAGATATTGCACAGTATTAATGTGACAATAATATATGCATTATTTCCTTGATAATCAAACTTGTTGTTCAAATATAATATACAATCTTTGAAGGAAACATTTTGAGAGCGCGAGCTGGCAACACTGGGCTGGTGGGTGAGAGAGACATATGGTTAGTTGTACTCAGACCTTCAGTGGTGAAGGGTGTGTCCCAGCTGGCCGCCACCCGCCGCCACCCACCACCAGCCGCCAACCGCCGCCACCCGCCACCCACCACCAGCCGCCACCCGCCACCCACCACCAGCCGCCACCCGCCGCCACCCGCCACCCGCCGCCACCCGCCACCCACCGCCAGCCGCCACCCACCACCAGCCGCCACCCGCCACCACCCGCCACCTGCCACCACCCACCACCAGCCGCCACCCGCCACCACCCACCACCAGCCGCCACCACCCACCACCAGCCGCCACCCGACACCACCCACCACAAGCCGCCACCCGCCACCGCCACCCACCACCGCCACTCACCACCCGCCGCCACCACCCACCACCCGCCGCCACCCGCCACCCACCACCAACCGCCACCCGCCACCACCCACCACCAGCCGCCACCCGCCACCACCCACTACCAGCCGCCACCCGCCACCACCTGCCACCAGCCGCCACCCGCCACCAGCCACCGCCACCCACCACCGCCACTCACCACCCGCCGCCACCACCCACCACCAGCCGCCACCAGCCACCACCAGCCGCCACCTGCCACCACCCACCACCAGCCGCCACCCGCCGCCACCTGCCACTCACCACCAGCCGCCACCCGCCACCCACCACCAGCCGCCACCCGCAGCCACCCGCCACCCACCACCAGCCACCACCCACCACCAGCCGCCACCCGCCACCACCCACCACCAGCCGCCACCTGCCACCACCCACCACCAGCCGCCACCCGCCACCACCCACCACCAGCCGCCACCACCCACCACCAGCCGCCACCACCCACCACCTGCCGCCACACGCCACCACCCACCACCAGCCGCCACCCACCACCAGCCGCCACCCGCCACCGCCACCCACCACCCACCACCAGCCGCCACCCGCCGCCACCCGCCGCCACCCGCCACCACTCACCACCAGCCGCCACCACCCACCAGCCGCCGCCACCCGCCACCCACCACCAGCCGCCACCCGCCGCCACCCGCCACCCACCACCAGCCGCCACCCACCACCAGCCGCCACCCGCCAACACCCACCACCAGCCGCCACCTGCCACCACCCACCACCAGCCGCCACCCGCCACCACCCACCACCAGCCGCCACCCGCCACCACCCACCACCTGCCGCCACCCGCCACCACCCACCACCAGCCGCCACCCGCCACCACCAGCCGCCACCCGCCACCAGCCACCGCCACCCACCACCGCCACTCACCACCCGCCGCCACCACCCACCAACAACCGCCACCCGCCACCAGCCACCGCCACCCACCACCGCCACCCGCCGCCACCACCCACCACCACCACCCACCACCACCAGCCGCCGCCGCCACCACCACCCACCACCACCGCCAGACACAGCCGCCAGTGTCCGCCACCGCCGCCACTGTCCGCCACCGCCGCCACTGTCCGCCACCGCCGTCACTGTCCGCCACCGCCGCCACTGTCCGCCACTGTCCGCCACCGCCACCACTGTCTGCCACCGCCACCCAGCAAACACAAATCATCTACACAACGTTCGCCTATCTCTTCCCATAGGTGTGGGAATGATTTGCATTGAGAATGGTGCAGGAGAGCCTTTGAGAAACTTTTACTCAAAAAATCCAAACACAAAGGTTTAATTATAAATTGTTTTTCTACAATTATTTTCTTCCAAATGTAAAACAAATAGTTTTTACATGTTTAAATATAAAATTTATGGTGTTTTTTTGTAAAATTCATTAATAAATTGTGAATGATATATATTGGCTGAGTGAAACCTTTAAAATCCATTTAGTTATAATATGAACAGAAAAAAGTAGTTTTCCAAATTTTCTAAAAATCGCTCTTTTTAACACAATTTGACTCCTTATGCATTCCACTAAACACTAATATCATGTTTAAATATATAATTTATGTATTATTCCCTAAGATAATTTATATAAATTTTAAAAGTTGCTGGAAAGTGGTGAGAAAGAATCTGAAAACGTTTTGTTGTCTTATATTGGCGTGTTCTTATTAACTAGAGTGAGTAAGAGTGAGCGAGAGTGGGTAAGAGTGAGTAAGAGTGACTGAAGGTGAGTGAGAGTGCCAGAGAGTGTGTAAGTGTGAGTAAGAGTGAGTATAAGTAAGAGTGACTGAGAGTGAGTAGGAGTGACAGAGTGAGTAAGAGTGAGAGTAAGGGTGACAGAATGAGTAAGAGTGAGAGTAAAGTGATTGAGAGTAAGGGTGAGTATGAGAGTAAGAGTGATTGAGAGTTAGAGTGAGAGTAAGAGTGATTGAGAGTTAGTGAGAGTAAGAGTGATTGAGAGTAAGAGTGACTGAGAGTAGGAGTGATTGAGAGTAAGAGTGATTGAGAGTAAGAGTGATTGGGAGTAAGAGTGATTGAGAGTAAGAGTGATTGAGAGTAAGAGTGATTGGGAGTAAGAGTGATTGGGAGTAGGAGTTAGAGTGAGAGTAGGAGTAAGAATGAGAATAAGAGTGATTGAGAGTAAGAGTGAGTAAGAGTAAGAATGAGAGTAATATTGATTGAGAGTAAGAGTGATTGAGAGTAAGAGTGATTGAGAGTAAGAGTGATTGGGAGTAAGAGTGATTGGGAGTAAGAGTAAGAGTGAGAGTAAGAGTAAGAATGAGAATAAGAGTGATTGAGAGTAAGAGTGATTGGGAGTAAGAGTAAGAATGAGAGTAGGAGTGATTGAGAGTAGGAGTGATTGGGAGTAGGAGTGATTGGGAGTAAGAGTGATTGAGAGTAAGAGTAATTGAGAGTAAGAGTATGAGAGTAAGAGTGAGAGAGTGAGTATGAATGGGTAAGGGTGACTAAGAGTGAGTAAGAGTGACAGAGTAAGAATTACAGAGTAAGAGTGATAGAGAGTAAGAGTGACAGAGAGTAAGAGTGACAGAGAGTAAGAGTGACAGAGTAAGAGTGACAGTGAGTAAGAGTGACAGAGAGTAAGAGTGACAGTAAGAGTGACAGAGAGTAAGAGTGACAGAGAGTAAGAGTGACAGAGTAAGAGTGAGTATGAGAGTGAGTTAGGATGACTGAGAGAAAGAGTGAGTAATAGTGCGTAAGAGTGATTGAGAGTTAGAGTGAGAGTAAGAGTGATTGAGAGTTAGTGAGAGTAAGAGTGATTGAGAGTAAGAGTGATTGAGAGTAAAAGTGATTGAGAGTAAGAGTGATTGAGAGTAAGAGTGATTGGGAGTAAGAGTGATTGAGAGTAAGAGTGATTGGGAGTAAGAGTGATTGGGAGTAGGAGTAAGAATGAGAATAAGAGTGATTGAGAGTAAGAGTGAGTAAGAGTAAGAATGAAAGTAAGAGTGATTGAGAGTAAGAGTGATTGAGAGTAAGAGTGATTGAGAGTAAGAGTGATTGGGAGTAAGAGTGATTGAGAGTAAGAGTGATTGGGAGTAAGAGTGATTGGGAGTAGGAGTAAGAATGAGAATAAGAGTGATTGAGAGTAAGAGTGAGTAAGAGTAAGAATGAGAGTAAGAGTGAGAGTAAGAGTGATTGAGAGTAAGAGTGATTGAGAGTAAGAGTGATTGGGAGTAAGAGTGATTGAGAATAAGAGTAATTGAGAGTAAGAGTATGAGAGTAAGAGTGAGAGAGTAAGAATGACAGAGTAAGAGTGACAGAGAGTAAGAGTGACAGAGTAAGAGTGACAGAGAGTAAGAGTGACAGAGTAAGAGTGACAGAGTAAGAGTGACAGAGAGTAAGAGTGACAGAGTAAGAGTGACAGAGTAAGAGTGACAGAGAGTAAGAGTGACAGAGTAAGAGTGACAGAGAGTAAGAGTGACAGAGTAAGAGTGACAGAGTAAGAGCGACAGAGTGTAAGAGTGACAGAGTAAGAGTGACAGAGTAAGAGTGACAGAGAGTAAGAGTGACAGAGAGTAAGAGTGACAGAGAGTAAGAGTGACAGAGAGTAAGAGTGACAGAGTAAGAGTGACAGAGAGTAAGAGTGACAGAGAGTAAGAGTGACAGAGAGTAAGAGTGACAGAGAGTTAGAGTGACAGAGTAAGAGTGACAGAGTAAGAGTGACAGAGAGTAAGAGTGACAGAGAGTAAGAGAGTGAGAGTGATTATGAGAGAGTTAAGAGTGTGAGGTGTGAGAGAGTAGCAGGCCAGGGAGGCAGGATGTGTGGTCACAGGCGAGGCCTAGGCCTCGTGATCTCTAATGTTGGTTTTTATATATATGTTGGATTTTTTGTCCTGTTTCAAATTATAATTATTTAGCAGGAATGTAATAAGATATTGCACAGTATTAATGTGACAATAATATATGCATTATTTCCTTGATAATCAAACTTGTTGTTCAAAGATAATATACAATCTTTGAAGGAAACATTTTGAGAGCGCGAGCTGGCAACACTGTTCTGGTGGGTGAGAGAGACATATGGTTAGTTGAGCTCAGACCTTCAGTGGTGAAGGGTGTGTCCCAGCTGGCCGCCACCAGCCGCCACCCGCCGCCACCCGCCGCCACCCGCCGCCACCCGCCACCCACCACCAGCCTCCACCCGCCGCCACCCGCCGCCACCAGCCGCCACCCACCACCAGCCGCCACCCGCCGCCACCCGCCGCCACCCACCACCAGCCACCACCCGCCGCCACCCGCTGCCACCCGCCACCACCCACCACCAGCCGCCACCCGCCACCCACCACCACCCACCACCAGCCACCAGCCGCCACCTGCCACCACCCACCACCAGCCGCCACCCACCACCAGCCGCCACCCACCACCAGCCGCCACCTGCCGCCACCTGCCGCCACCCGCCGCCACCCGCCACCAGCCGCCGCCACCCGCCACCCACCACCAGCCGCCACCCACCACCAGCCGCCACCCGCCACCACCCACCACCAGCCGCCACCCGCCACCACCCACCACCAGCCACCAGCCGCCACCTGCCACCACCCACCACCAGCCGCCACCCACCGCCACCCACCACCCGCCGCCACCCGCCACCCGCCACCAGCCGCCACCCGCCGCCACCCGCCACCCACCACCAGCCGCCACCCACCACCAGCCGCCACCCGCCACCACCCACCACCACCACTCACCACCCGCCGCCACCACCCACCACCCGCCGCCACCCACCACCAGCCGCCACCCGTCACCCACCACCAGCCGCCACCCGCCACCACCCACCACCAGCCGCCACCCGCCACCACCCACCACCAGCCGCCACCCGCCACCAGCCGCCACCCGCCACCGCCACCCACCACCCACCACCAGCCGCCACCAGCCACCGCCACCCACCACCGCCACTCACCACCCGCCGCCACCACCCACCACCACCACCCACCACCACCAGCCGCCGCCGCCACCACCACCCACCACCACCGCCGCCACCACCCATCACCGCCGCCGCCACCACCACCCACCACCACCGCCGCCGCCACCACCCATCACCGTCGCCGCCGCCACCACCCACCACAGCCGCCGCCGACACTACCGCCACCACCCACCACAGCCGCCACCACCACCCACCACCACCACCCACCACCACCACCACCACCCACCACCGCCGCCACCACCAGCCGCCACAAGCCGCCACCGCCCGCCACCAGCCGCCATCACCACCACCACCAGCCACCACCAGCTGCCACCACCACCAGCCGCCACCACCACCACCACCAGCCGCCATCACCGCCACCAGCTGCCACCACCACCAGCCGCCATCACCGCCACCAGCTGCCACCACCACCAGCCGCCACCACCGCCACCTGCCACCAGCCGCCACCACCGCCCGCTATCAGCCGTCACCGCCCGTTGCCACAGTCGCCACCGCAAGCCGCCACCGCCAGCCGCCACCAGCCCCCCCCACCGCCGATCGTCACCACCCACCACAGCCGCCGCCGCCTGCCACCGCCCGCCACCACCCACCACAGCCGCCACCACCCAGCACCCGCCGCCACCACCCACCACCACCAGCCGCCGCCGCCACCCACCACCCGCCGCCACCACCCACCACCACCAGCCGCCGCCGCCACCACTGTCTGCCACCGCCACCACTGTCTGCCACCGCCACCACTGTCTGCCACCGCCACCACTGTCCGCCCGCCGCCACCACTGTCCGCCCGCCGCCACCACTGTCCGCCCGCCGCCACCACTGTCCGCCCGCATCCACAACTGTCCGCCCGCCGCCACCACTGTCCGCCCGCCGACACTATCCGCCACCGCCGCCACTGTCCGCCCGACGCCACTGTCCGCCCGCCCGCCACTATCCGCCACCGCAGCCACTGTCCGCCCGCCGCCACTGTCCGCCCGCTGCCACTATCCGCCACCGCCACCACTGTCCGCCACCGCCACCACTGTCTGCCACCGCCACCACTGTCTGCCACCGCCACCACTGTCCGCCGGCCGCCACCACTGTCCGCCCGCCGCCACCACTGTCTGCCCGCCGCCACCACTGTCCGCCCGCCGCCACCACTGTCCGCCCGCCGCCTCCACTGTCCGCCCGCCGCCACCACTGTCCGCCCGCCGCAACCACTGTCCGCCCGCCGCCGCCACTGTCCGCCCGCCGCCGCCACTGTCCGCCCGCCGCCGCCACTGTCCGCCCGCCGCCACTGTCCACCACCGCCGCCAAAGCCGCCATGGTCCGCCCGCCGCCACTATCCGCCACAGCCGCCACTGTCCGCCCGCCGCCACTGTCCGCCCGCCGCCACTGTCCGCCCGCCGCCACTATCCGCCACCGCCGCCACTGTCCTCCCGCCGCCACTGTCCGCCCGCCGCCACTGTCCGCCCGCCGCCGCCCTGTCCGCCCGCCGCCACTATCCGCCACCGCCGCCACTGTCCGCCCGCCGCCACTGTCCGCCCGCCACCACTATCCGCCACCGCCGCCACTGTCCGCCCGCCCTGTCCGCCCGCCGCCACTATCCGCCACCGCCGCCACTGTCCGCCCGCCGCCACTGTCCGCCCGCCGCCACTATCCGCCACCGCCGCCACTGTCCGCCCGACGCCACTGTCCGCCCGCCGCCACTATCCGCCACCGCCGCCACTGTCCGCCCGCCGCCACTGTCCGCCCGCTGCCACTATCCGCCACCGCCACCACTGTCCGCCACCGCCACCACTGTCTGCCACCGCCACCACTGTCTGCCACCGCCACCACTGTCTGCCACCGCCACCACTGTCCGCCCGCCGCCACCACTGTCCGCCCGCCGCCACCACTGTCCGCCCGCCGCCACCACTGTCCGCCCGCCGCCACCACTGTCCGCCCGCCGCCACCACTGTCCGCCCGCCGCCACTGTCCGCCCGCCGCCACTGTCCGCCCGCCGACACTGTCCCATCACCGCCGCCGCCACCACCACCCACCACCACCGCCGCCGCCACCACCCATCACCGTCGCCGCCGCCACCACTGTCCGCCCGCCGCCACTGTCCGCCCGCCGCCACTGTCCGCCCGCCGACACTGTCCCATCACCGCCGCCGCCACCACCACCCACCACCACCGCCGCCGCCACCACCCATCACCGTCGCCGCCGCCACCACCCACCACAGCCGCCGCCGACACTACCGCCACCACCCACCACAGCCGCCACCACCACCCACCACCACCACCCACCACCACCACCACCACCCACCACCGCCGCCACCACCAGCCGCCACAAGCCGCCACCGCCCGCCACCAGCCGCCATCACCACCACCACCAGCCGCCACCAGCTGCCACCACCACCAGCCGCCACCACCACCACCACCAGCCGCCATCACCGCCACCAGCTGCCACCACCACCAGCCGCCATCACCGCCACCAGCTGCCACCACCACCAGCTGCCACCACCACCACCTGCCACCAGCCGCCACCACCGCCCGCTATCAGCCGTCACCGCCCGTTGCCACAGTCGCCACCGCAAGCCGCCACCGCCAGCCGCCACCAGCCCCCCCCACCGCCGATCGTCACCACCCACCACAGCCGCCGCCGCCTGCCACCGCCCGCCACCACCCACCACAGCCGCCACCACCCAGCACCCGCCGCCACCACCCACCACCACCAGCCGCCGCCGCCACCCACCACCCGCCGCCACCACCCACCACCACCAGCCGCCGCCGCCACCACTGTCTGCCACCGCCACCACTGTCTGCCACCGCCACCACTGTCTGCCACCGCCACCACTGTCCGCCCGCCGCCACCACTGTCCGCCCGCCGCCACCACTGTCCGCCCGCCGCCACCACTGTCCGCCCGCAGCCACCACTGTCCGCCCGCCGCCACCACTGTCCGCCCGCCGACACTATCCGCCACCGCCACCACTGTCCGCCACCGCCACCACTGTCTGCCACCGCCACCACTGTCCGTTGGCCGCCACCACTGTCCGCCCGCCGCCACCACTGTCTGCCCGCCGCCACCACTGTCCGCCCGCCGCCACCACTGTCCGCCCGCCGCCTCCACTGTCCGCCCGCCGCCACCACTGTCCGCCCGCCGCAACCACTGTCCGCCCGCCGCCGCCACTGTCCGCCCGCCGCCGCCACTGTCCGCCCGCCGCCACTGTCCGCCCGCCGACACTATCCGCCACCGCCGCCACTGTCCGCCCGACGCCACTGTCCGCCCGCCCGCCACTATCCGCCACCGCAGCCACTGTCCGCCCGCCGCCACTGTCCGCCCGCTGCCACTATCCGCCACCGCCACCACTGTCCGCCACCGCCACCATTGTCTGCCACCGCCACCACTGTCTGCCACCGCCACCACTGTCCGCCCGCCGCCACCACTGTCCACCCGCCGCCACCACTGTCCGCCTGCCGCCACCACTATCCGCCCGCCGCCTCCACTGTCCGCCCGCCGCCACCACTGTCCGCCCGCCGCAACCACTGTCCGCCCGCCGCCGCCACTGTCCGCCCGCCGCCGCGACTGTCCGCCCGCCGCCGCCACTGTCCGCCCGCCGCCGCCACTGTCCGCCCGCCGCCGCCACTGTCCGCCCGCCGCCACTGTCTACCACCGCCGCCAAAGCCGCCACGGTCCGCCCGCCGCCTCTATCCGCCACAGCCGCCACTGTCCGCCCGCCGCCACTGTCCGCCCGCCGCCACTATCCGCCCGCCGCCACTATCCGCCGCCGCCGCCACTGTCCGCCACAGCCGCCACTGTCCGCCCGCCGCCACTGTCCGCCCGCCGCCACTGTCCGCCCACCGCCACTATCCGCCACCGCCGCCACTGTCCGCCCGCCGCCACCATCCGCCACCGCCGCCACTGTCCGCCCGCCGCCACTGTCCGCCCGCCGCAACTATCCGCCCGCCGCCACTATCCGCCACCGCCGCCACTGTCCGCCACTGTCCGCCCGCCGCCACTGTCCGCCCGCCGCCACTGTCCGCCCGCCGCCACTATCCGCCACCGCCGCCACTGTCCGCCCGCCGCCACTATCCGCCACCGCCGCCACTGTCCGCCCGCCGCCGCCACTATCCGCCACCGCCGCCACTGTCCGCCACAGCCGCCACTCTCCGCCGTACAGCCTCCCCTCTCTCCGTTAGTAAATAATTATAATTGTTAGTAAATAATAAAAGAAATATAAATTATTAGATTTTTTTTACCCTTAAATTGGTTTTAATATTTAAATTGAAAATAATAATATAATATATAATATAATAAAAATAATATAATATAAAATATAATTTAATTTCAAGAAATTTAACTTTAAACACAAAGATGTGAAAAGGGTTCAGATTATTGGCTCAAACCTTTCATAAGAGATTCATATTGGTATATGAATGGATTATGAATGACTCATGTTAGGAGTGTAAAGTTGCCACAACATCTCAAATTAGTGTTAGATACATATGTCTTGGTTATAAGTTTTGGAAACCTATTTAAGTCCACACACAATATCGTATCTGATACGATAAAACAAACGTTTCCAATACTTTCAAATACTTTCCAGATATGTTGTGGCAACCTAAAATTGTTTGCTGGGTACCAGTTGCGTTGCTTCTGGGAGTATGGGTTCGAGTCACTTCTGGGGTGTGAGTTTTCAGTTGCATATTGTCCTGGGGACCATTCAGGCTTGTTCGCATTTGTGTTCCTCACGTGTGCCCCAAAGAATGAGGTGATTTGGTAAAATGCTATGCCCAAGATTACTATCCAAGTGCCGGCGGTGGGGTGGTTCAAATAGCTTAAGCTATCACCTCATTATGTCCGGTCGTGATGGTCAAGTGGATTAAGGCGTCTTGTACATACCAGTTGCATTGCTTCTGGGAGTATGGGTTCGAGTCACTTCTGGGGTGTGAGTTTTCAGTTGCATATTGTCCTGGGGACCATTCAGGCTTGTTCGCATTTGTGTTCCTCACGTGTGCCCCAAAGAATGAGGTGATTTGGTAAAATGCTATGCCCAAGATTACTATCCGAGTGCCGGCGGTGGGGTGGTTCAAATAGCTTAGGCTATCATCTCATTATGTCCGGTCGTGATGGTCAAGTGGATTAAGGCGTCTTGTACATACCAGTTGCGTTGCTTCTGGGAGTATGGGTTCGAGTCACTTCTGGGGTGTGAGTTTTCAGTTGCATATTGTCCTGGGGACCATTCAGGCTTGTTCGCATTTGTGTTCCTCACGTGTGCCCCAAAGAATGAGGTGATTTGGTAAAATGCTATGCCCAAGATTACTATCCGAGTGCCGGCGGTGGGGTGGTTCAAATAGCTTAGGCTATCACCTCATTATGTCCGGTCGTGATGGTCAAGTGGATTAAGGCGTCTTGTACATACCAGTTGCGTTGCTTCTGGGAGTATGGGTTCGAGTCACTTCTGGGGTGTGAGTTTTCAGTTGCATATTGTCCTGGGGACCACTCAGGCTTGTTCGCATTTGTGTTCCTCACGTGTGCCCCAAAGAATGAGGTGATTTGGTAAAATGCTATGCCCAAGATTACTATCCGAGTGCCGGCGGTGGGGTGGTTCAAATAGCTTAGGCTATCACCTCATTATGTCCGGTCGTGATGGTCAAGTGGATTAAGGCGTCTTGTACATACCAGTTGCGTTGCTTCTGGGAGTATGGGTTCGAGTCACTTCTAGGGTGTGAGTTTTCAGTTGCATATTGTCCTGGGGACCACTCAGGCTTGTTCGCATTTGTGTTCCTCACGTGTGCCCCAAAGAATGAGGTGATTTGGTAAAATGCTATGCCCAAGATTACTATCCGAGTGCCGGCGGTGGGGTGTTTCAAATAGCTTAGGCTATCACCTCATTATGTCCGGTCGTGATGGTCAAGTGGATTAAGGCGTCTTGTACATACCAGTTGCGTTGCTTCTGGGAGTATGGGTTCGAGTCACTTCTAGGGTGTGAGTTTTCAGTTGCATATTGTCCTGGGGACCATTCAGGCTTGTTCGCATATATATATATATATATATATATATATATATATATATATATGCGAACAAGCCTGAATGGTCCCCAGGACAATATGCAACTGAAAACTCACACCCCAGAAGTGACTCGAACCCATACTCCCAGAAGCATCGCAACTGGTATGTACAAGACGCCTTAATCCACTTGACCATCACGACCGGACATAATGAGGTGATAGCCTAAGCTATTTGAACCACCCCACCGCCGGCACTCGGATAGTAATCTTGGGCATAGCATTTTACCAAATCACCTCATTCTTTGGGGCACACGTGAGGAACACAAATGCGAACAAGCCTGAATGGTCCCCAGGACAATATGCAACTGAAAACTCACACCCCAGAAGTGACTCGAACCCATACTCCCAGAAGCATCGCAACTGGTATGTACAAGACGCCTTAATCCACTTGACCATCACGACCGGACATAATGAGGTGATAGCCTAAGCTATTTGAACCACCCCACCGCCGGCACTCGGATAGTAATCTTGGGCATAGCATTTTACCAAATCACCTCATTCTTTGGGGCACACGTGAGGAACACAAATGCGAACAAGCCTGAATGGTCCCCAGGACAATATGCAACTGAAAACTCACACCCCAGAAGTGACTCGAACCCATACTCCCAGAAGCATCGCAACTGGTATGTACAAGACGCCTTAATCCACTTGACCATCACGACCGGACATAATGAGGTGATAGCCTAAGCTATTTGAACCACCCCACCGCCGGCACTCGGATAGTAATCTTGGGCATAGCATTTTACCAAATCACCTCATTCTTTGGGGCACACGTGAGGAACACAAATGCGAACAAGCCTGAATGGTCCCCAGGACAATATGCAACTGAAAACTCACACCCCAGAAGTGACTCGAACCCATACTCCCAGAAGCATCGCAACTGGTATGTACAAGACGCCTTAATCCACTTGACCATCACGACCGGACATAATGAGGTGATAGCCTAAGCTATTTGAACCACCCCACCGCCGGCACTCGGATAGTAATCTTGGGCATAGCATTTTACCATATATATATATATATATATATATATATATATATATATATATATATATATATATATATATATATATATATATATATATATATATATATATATATATATATATATATATGTCGTACCTAGTAGCCAGAACGCACTTCTCAGCCTACTATGCAAGGCCCGATTTGCCTAATAAGCCAAGATTTCCTGAATTAATATTTTTTCTCAAATTTTTTTCTTATGAAACGATAAAGCTACCCATTTCATTATGTATGAGGTTAATTTTTTTTATTAGTTAAAATTAACGTAGTTATATGACCGAACCTAATCAACCCTACCTAACCTAACCTATCTTTATAGGTTAGGTTAGGTTAGGTAGCCAAAAATGTTAGGTTAGGTTAGGTTAGGTAGGTTAGGTAGTCGAAAAAGCATTAGTTCGTGAAAACTTGGCTTATTAGGCAAATCGGGCCTTGCATAGTAGGCTGAGAAGTGCGTTCTAGCTACTAGGTACGACATATATATATATATATATATATATATATATATATATATATATATATATATATATATATATATATATATATATATATATATATATATATATATATATATATATATTATTAAATATGACCAAAAAAGTAAGATTAATAATTCTAACACGAATTTTCTCTATCTTTCTTACATTTCTTTTCACTGTTGATGGTAATTCAAAGATCAATTCTCCAAAATTCATTTTTATTTCTAGTCTGACGCGACACTTGAGCGCGTTTCGTAAAACTTATTACATTTTCAAAGACTTTAGTTTACAAACACACAACTGAAACTGAATAGAGCTTACACATTTTCGAGTTTATATCTACATTTGGGTGAGGTGGATGAGGTAAAAACAAAATTTCAACAATAGGTATTGAATGGGTATTAAATTCAAACACAAGACAGAACACGAAACAATGGGTATTGAATTGGAGTAATTGTAGAAAGCCTATTGGTCCATATTCCCTGATGCTTCTATATTGGAGCGGAGTCTTGAAGTGGGTAGAATATAGTTGTGCATTAATTGGCTGTTGATTGCTGGTGTTGACTTCTTGATGTTTAGTGCCCACATTCCTATGTTTGTTTCCTGAATGTGCCTGAATGCCAACAGTGACTGCCCGGACAGGTAAAAGAGGAGTGTTGTTAACGCTTATGTCGACCGTGCCCTCAGCCACAGCTCAGAATGGAAGCAAGTCGACGAAGAACTCTGTAGGGTAAGGCAGGTCCTAGTCAACAACAGCTTCTCCAATGGTTTCGTGGAAGACATCATAAGAAGGAAAGTGAAACGCCATGCAACCTCTGAAGAGACAACTAACACAACACCTATACCCCCTATTAGACTATTTTACAGGAACTTCTTTTCCACAGCCCATAAAACGGAGGAAAGGGTCCTGAAAGATATTGTCAGTAGAAACGTTATCCCTACAGACAAAAATCAGAAGATACAACTGACGATTTACTATAAAACCAGAAAAACGACCAGCCTACTCATGAGAAACTCTCCAGACACAAAGCAGAACGCTTTAAAAGAGACCAACGTCGTCTATGCCTTCAAATGCCCTCTTGGGGACTGTAAGCCACAAAAAAAACAGTATATAGGCAAGACAACAACATCTCTTTCCAGGCGTTTAACGATGCATAAGCAACAGGGCTCCATTAAGGAACATATAATCTCTTCCCACAAACAAACCATCACCAGAGAAATCTTAGCAAACAACACAGAAATCATCGATAGATACAGCGATAGCAGACGGCTTGACGTCTGCGAGGCACTACACATCAATTTCAGTTGTGTGTTTGTAAACTAAAGTCTTTGAAAATGTAATAAGTTTTACGAAACGCGCTCAAGTGTCGCGTCAGACTAGAAATAAAAATGAATTTTGGAGAATTGATTTTTGAATTACCACCAACAGTGAAAAGAAATGTACGAAAGATAGAGAAAATTCGTGTTAGAATTATTAATCTTACTTTTTCGGTCATATTTAATAATATATGTCTACATGAAAGACTGCTAATAAAATATACTAATATATATATATATTGTTGGGGTTTATAGTTCTCTCTCTACTCGGTGAGCAACCTTAACTGTACCTAATCCTGGCAAGGTCGCCAATGTTGGGGTTTACACTTACTCTTGCTCTTACTCTGGGTGAGCAACGGTATCTCAAGGTCACTCACCGTAGCCCAGCGGGTCTTCACTCTAATCCTCTCGGCGCCACTGCACGCCAGGAGAGTATCCCAGTCAATCCCAACCGGCCTTCTGATTGAGAAGGAGTGGGAACACACTTCTTGTTTTCTTAACTGTTGTGTGGCCCGCCCCAACCATAGGGCTTTACTATTAACCACAAGGTCGCCAACTGGTGTTTTCGGTGTCCAGTAACACCTCAGTGGACTGGTTGAATTAGTGGTAGCCTTGGCAAGGTCACACTCAAAAGATCAGGAATCCGGCAGGTACTTACTCTTACCAATCTTTGCTTTCCAGTATAATATAGCCACAAGATCAATGGAAGGGATGATATAAACACAAAAGTAATTTCATATTTTACTTAAAATGCATGAAAGATGTCACAAGGTTAATCAATAATTAGATCAGCTGATCCTGACCCTGTAGTTCCCACGAATATTATGCACTCACTAAGTGGCAACACCTCCCCCCTCTCGTCAATGTCAAGAACAGCTGATTGCCTGGCTCCGCGCGAAAGTTTATTGCTTGTTTTCTAGATTCACGCGCGCTGTTTCTTTAAGTTCTCCAATATTACTAGAAACTCGCACACTCGAGATTGGCAACAATAGCACGTATTACTTAGTTACACTATACTCGGGCTCAAACAGTCGTTTCTACAATCAATGCGACAATGACTCACTGTAATGGTTTTAACTGCCCTTCATTCAATGATATATTATGAAGTATTTAACACTGGAGTTTTCAGTACTTTCTCTCGTGGGCGATAACACAATAATTCACTGTACTCACAAATGATTAATCACTGCATGAACATAGACATATATAATGTATATAAATCAGATATCAATAAATGGCAAATAAATAGTTTCCGGGCACATAGCCTAACTTCCAAATACTGGCATAATATTATATATAATTTATCACTATATGTTCACTTCAAAGTCTCTAGAAAAATATACAAAACACAGTAAATTTATCACTTGTTCCGGGTGCCTGTACACACCAATAATAAACATAAATATTATAAGTACTCTTGATTGTACTATCCCTCACACTGGTGCCTTACTGTGACATTGGTGAGACTTGCTCACGACATACAAAATCCTCAGGCTAGATAATATAGCCGAATAATATAGCTAACTAAAGGGGAATGGGGAGGGAAACTAGAAACACCTACTTCAACCTATCCTCCGATGAGAGTTGAGTTGTAGCTCCTGGTCCTCGTGTCGGGAACGCCCCCACACACACGTTGTCGTGTCCTACCGGAACCACTCGTCGTCCCACCGTTTAGCGCGTCGTCTCCGTGCCTTCTTCCCTGCAGGTCCGTGCTCCTTCTCGACTTCTGGTAAGGTTGGAGTCGGTCTCCTGGCCGTCGTCTTCTCCCAGCAACGGCTGCCGCCTACGTCTTGGCTGCAGTTGTCCGGATTCCCAGCTAGTCCTCTTCTTCCTCTGCTACCCAGTGGCTCTGGTCAGCCACTACGCCGTCACGACTGGGTGAACTGCCTCAGACGTCGCCTACGTCACTGCACAGTCTTCACTTCTTCTTGCACAGTACCTGACTGGAGCACTTGTTGCTCAATAACCGTCGATTCCCTCTCTGGTTCAACACATGAACTAGGGAAGACCTCACAGAGTACTGGCAGACTTCAGGTGACGCGTAAATCCACGGGAGCGGGAAACAATTGTCAAACTGACAGGACCAATCGTTGCACGTCCAACCTCCTTGACGTGTCGTGTCTGACTGCTGGCGCCAGAGCGGCGCGCTGCCCGGACCCCCTTCCTTCGTGACGTCACTTTCGCCACGGGAGGTTTTCATTGGCTCTCGGTGTCACATTGCTGTCGGTGACCAATCCGGTGCCACTGACGTCACACAGTTTTGGCGGGGAAACAGGAGAGCCAGCGCCATCTTGGCTTCCTAAAGGGCCTAAACCACAGGCCAAAATATTACTGTTTCACAAATTTCTCGGCTCTCCGAGATCACTCCACTCTCCCACATATATCAAATTGATGCCTGCGACGTAGAGAACGCTTGGGAAAAGTGGACATGACTCTTACTGCAGGCGTGGGAGAAATATAAGGGAGGGAACACCGTCACAATATATATATATATATATATATATATATATATATATATATATATATATATATATATATATATATATATATATATATATATATATATTATTAAATATGACCGAAAAAGTAAGATTAATAATTCTAACACGAATTTTCTCAATCTTTCGTACATTACGCTTCACTGTTGGAGGTAAATCAAAAATCAATTCTCCAAAATTCATTTTTATTTCTAGTCTGACGCGACACGGGCGCGTTTCGTAAAACTTATTACATTTTCAAAGACTTTAGTTCACAAATACACAACTGAATAGAACTTATGTATCTCCGATTTTATATCTACATTTGAGTGAGGTGGAAGGGGTGATGTGGCATTAACACAAGACAGAACAAAATGTGGTATTAATAGGGTATTAATTTCATCAACACAAGACAGAACAAGGGTATGAATAGGGTATTAATTTCATCAACACAAGACAGAACACGAAACAATGGATATTGAATAGAAGTGTTTGTAGAAAGCCTATTGGTCCATATTTCTTGATGCTTCTATATTGGAGCGGAGTCTTGAGGTGGGTAGAATATAGTTGTGTCACATATATATAGTCACAACTATATTCTACCCACCTCAAGACTCCGCTCCAATATAGAAGCATCAAGAAATATGGACCAATAGGCTTTCTACAAACACTTCTATTCAATATCCATTGTTTCGTGTTCTGTCTTGTGTTGATGAAATTAATACCCTATTAATACCCTTGTTCTGTCTTGTGTTGATGAAATTAATACCCTATTAATACCACATTTTGTTCTGTCTTGTGTTAATGCCACATCACCCCTTCCACCTCACTCAAATGTAGATATAAAATCGGAGATACGTAAGTTTTATTCAGTTGTGTATTTGTGAACTAAAGTCTTTGAAAATGTAATAAGTTTTACGAAACGCGCCCGTGTCTGCCTATGAGGCAGTTGATAGTGGTAAGGATTGCGATGTTGTATACCTTGACTTTAGCAAAGCTTTTGATACAGTGCCACATGAAAGACTGATTAAAAAGATAGAGTCTCATGGTATTGGGGGTGCTATATTAAGCTGGATTAGGGCATGGCTATACCAAAGGAAACAGAGAGTTAGTATAAATGGAATCAAGTCAGAGTGGGAAAATGTTGTAAGTGGAGTGCTTCAAGGCTCTGTCCTGGGCCCTCTGTTGTTTATAATATATATAAATGATTTAGATTCAGGTTTGAGTAGCAACATTTGCAAATTTGCCGATGATACGAAAATCGGTAGGGAAATTAATTCGGAGGAGGACTCACTATCACTTCAAGTTGATCTAGATAGGGTTTTGAAATGGTCAAAGGATTGGCAGATGCAGTTTAATGCTGATAAATGTAAAGTTCTGAGGTTAGGTAATGATGATAGAGTTACAAGATACGAGCTAGATGGTGTTGTGATTGCGAAGTCGGATTGCGAAAGGGATGTGGGAGTTATGATTAGTAAGAATTTAAAACATAAGGATCAATGCAGTCGGTCAGGTGAAGTCACAGTGAGAGGTTGTGTTAACCGGAGCTCCTGAGTGTTGTTATATTATCATAGCAATATGGAAGTTGTAGTGAAGGACCTGGTGACTCTAGTGGGAGCCCTGAGGACAGAGTTGGACTCTCTGCGGGAGGAGGTGCGTCAGCTTAAAAAACAACGAGAAGTAACGAAGGAGGAGACCAGCAGTAAAGGGACCTCGTCTTGGAGAGTTGCGAAAGACAGGGGCCTTAAGAAGACTTTGATAAAGCCGCCTTCAAACGCCATAGCAACTTCAAATTCATTTGACGTTTTGGAGGACGAGTGCTGTGGAGAGACTGTGGATCGCGCAAAAGGGAAAGCAACGAAGAGAAAGGAAGCGCAGGCCCCTCAGAAAGTAAAGGAAGTACCTAAGCAAACATTAGTTGTGGGAGATTCCCAGATAAGGTATTTGGATAGAACGTTTTGTGCTAGAGATAGGGGGAACAGGTTAAGGGTTTGCTATCCCGGAGCTGGCATTGGTGATATTATAAACAACATGAATGATATTATGGCTGGTAATGGGAACAATCCCATTATTTGCATTAGCGTGGGAGGAAATGATGTTGGTCGAGTCAGGAGTGAGGAACTGATTCAGAGGTATAAAACAGCCATAGAGTTAATTAGGAGCAAGGGAGGAATCCCGATCATATGTGGCATTCTTCCAAGAAAGGGAGTGGGAAATGAATGGATATCGAGGGCACTTGGTGTCAATTGCCGGCTGGAAAGATATTGCAAATCAAATGCAATATCTTTCATAGACAACTGGGAACACTTCTATGGAAGAAATGAAATGTATGCTCGTGATGGGGTGCATCTATCGAGAGCTGGGGTTGTTGCTGTTGCGAACTCGCTAGAAGAAGTGGTTAGAGGTGTTTGTTTGGGTTTAAACTGTTAGTAGATTGAGGTATGGGAATTGATTTGGAGGAAGGAGGTAATAAAAGTATGTGTTTGTGGGAGAAAGGAATTGGCAAAACGATCAGGGAAAGAGAAGGTCCGCAAAATAACAATTCACTTAGGGTATATTACACTAACAGTAGAAGTCTAAGAAATAAAATTAACGAATTAAATGCTCTTGTCTGCACAGAAAAAATAGATATTATTGCACTTACCGAAACGTGGATGAATGTAGAAAATAGAGAACTATTAGCTGAATATCAAATATATGGATTTAAACTATTTCACACAGATAGATATATTAGACGAGGAGGTGGAGTAGCCATATATGTTAGGGACAATTTGAAATGTAGTCTCAAAGAGGGAATCAAAACAGAGCCACACACAGAAACTATTTGGATTGAATTAAACGAAAAAGCTAATAATATTATAATAGGAGTAATATATAGGCCACCAAATTTAGACAGAATGGAAGCAAAGCATCTATGGGATGAAATATCTAGAGCATCTAGATCTAACAGTATTTATGTCATGGGTGACTTTAATTTTAGCGGAATAAACTGGTTGAACAAAACAGGGAATAGTGAAGCAGAAGATTTTCTAGAATTAATTGACGATTGCTTTCTTACGCAACACATTAAGGAACCAACACGGGAAAATAATATTTTAGATTTAGTGTTAACTAACAGGGAAACGCAAATTAATGACATCGAAATAGGGAGTGAGCTAGGGAGCAGTGATCACAAAGAAATCAGATTTAGCATAGAATGGAATAGACCAGTAGGAGAAAATTCTGTTAAAGTGCCAGATTTTCGAAAAGCTGATTTTAATAGCCTAAGAAATTTTTTGGGTCAAATTGATTGGAAAGGCTTGGGTATGGGGTGTGGGCCGGTCTTGGAGCGAGACATGAACCCAGCGATAGGTGACTTAAATGGGGATTTCGATGTGGATTCAATATATAACTTATTTAAGAATATTCTAAACAAAGCACAGGAACGTAGTATACCATACAAATTGAATAGATCGTATACTAATGACCCAAAGTGGATAACAAAGAATTTGAAGAACCTTATAGGTAAAAAGAGAGCTTGGTACAAAAGGATTAAAAATGGGGAGGTCACTTTAGAACAGGAATTCGTACAACTGGTTAGAAATGTTAAAAAAGAGATAAGGAAAGCAAAAAGAAACTATGAAGTTCGCATAGCAGGGCAAGCAAAGACAAATCCTAAAGGGTTTTTTCAGTTATATCGTACTAAGACTAGGGAAAGGATAGGTCCATTAAAAACTGAGACAGGTCAAATAACAGATAGTGATGAAGAGATGAGTAGTATTTTTAATAAATATTTTGTATCTGTATTTACTAAAGAGGAACTTAACAATATGCCTTCAGCCGAACAAGTCTATGTGGGTGGGGACGAGGACAGGTTGACGAGTTTAGCAGTTACCAGGGAGGATGTTCTTAAACAAATAGTAAAACTCAAACCAAACAAATCCCCAGGGCCGGATGAAGTGTTTGCTAGGGTGCTTAAAGAATGCAAAGAGGAGCTTTGTGACCCACTGTCAACCATATTTAATAAATCAATAGAGTCAGGCAGAGTGCCAGAGTTTTGGAAAGTTGCTAATGTGATACCAGTTTTTAAGAAAGGAGATAGATCACTTGCGTCTAACTATCGACCAATTAGCCTAACGTCTATTGTGGGAAAGTTACTCGAATCTATAATAGCAAATAAAATTCGTCTTCATCTTGAAAAACATAAATTAATAATTGAGTCGCAACATGGTTTTATAAATGGCCGTTCATGTTTAACAAATTTGTTATCTTTTTATTCTAGCATTGTTGAGGCAGTTGATAGTGGTAAGGATTGCGATGTTGTATACCTTGACTTTAGCAAAGCTTTTGATACAGTGCCACATGAAAGACTGATTAAAAAAATAGAGTCTCATGGTATTGGGGGTGCTATATTAAGCTGGATTAGGGCATGGCTATACCAAAGGAAACAGAGAGTTAGTATAAATGGAATCAAGTCAGAGTGGGAAAATGTTGTAAGTGGAGTGCCTCAAGGCTCTGTCCTGGGACCTCTGTTGTTTATACTATATATAAATGATTTAGATTCAGGTTTGAGTAGCAACATTTGCAAATTTGTCGATGATACGAAAATCGGTAGGGAAATTAATTCGGAGGAGGACTCACTATCACTTCAAGTTGATCTAGATAGGGTTTTGAAATGGTCAAAGGATTGGCAGATGCAGTTTAATGCTGATAAATGTAAAGTTCTGAGGTTAGGTAATGATGATAGAGTTACAAGATACGAGCTAGATGGTGTTGTGATTGCGAAGTCGGATTGCGAAAGGGATGTGGGAGTTATGATTAGTAAGAATTTAAAACATAAGGATCAATGCAGTCGGTCAGGTGAAGTCACAGTGAGAGGTTGTGTTAACCGGAGCTCCTGAGTGTTGTTATATTATCATAGCAATATGGAAGTTGTAGTGAAGGACCTGGTGACTCTAGTGGGAGCCCTGAGGACAGAGTTGGACTCTCTGCGGGAGGAGGTGCGTCAGCTTAAAAAACAACGAGAAGTAACGAAGGAGGAGACCAGCAGTAAAGGGACCTCGTCTTGGAGAGTTGCGAAAGACAGGGGCCTTAAGAAGACTTTGATAAAGCCGCCTTCAAACGCCATAGCAACTTCAAATTCATTTGACGTTTTGGAGGACGAGTGCTGTGGAGAGACTGTGGATCGCGCAAAAGGGAAAGCAACGAAGAGAAAGGAAGCGCAGGCCCCTCAGAAAGTAAAGGAAGTACCTAAGCAAACATTAGTTGTGGGAGATTCCCAGATAAGGTATTTGGATAGAACGTTTTGTGCTAGAGATAGGGGGAACAGGTTAAGGGTTTGCTATCCCGGAGCTGGCATTGGTGATATTATAAACAACATGAATGATATTATGGCTGGTAATGGGAACAATCCCATTATTTGCATTAGCGTGGGAGGAAATGATGTTGGTCGAGTCAGGAGTGAGGAACTGATTCAGAGGTATAAAACAGCCATAGAGTTAATTAGGAGCAAGGGAGGAATCCCGATCATATGTGGCATTCTTCCAAGAAAGGGAGTGGGAAATGAATGGATATCGAGGGCACTTGGTGTCAATTGCCGGCTGGAAAGATATTGCAAATCAAATGCAATATCTTTCATAGACAACTGGGAACACTTCTATGGAAGAAATGAAATGTATGCTCGTGATGGGGTGCATCTATCGAGAGCTGGGGTTGTTGCTGTTGCGAACTCGCTAGAAGAAGTGGTTAGAGGTGTTTGTTTGGGTTTAAACTGTTAGTAGATTGAGGTATGGGAATTGATTTGGAGGAAGGAGGTAATAAAAGTATGTGTTTGTGGGAGAAAGGAATTGGCAAAACGATCAGGGAAAGAGAAGGTCCGCAAAATAACAATTCACTTAGGGTATATTACACTAACAGTAGAAGTCTAAGAAATAAAATTAACGAATTAAATGCTCTTGTCTGCACAGAAAAAATAGATATTATTGCACTTACCGAAACGTGGATGAATGTAGAAAATAGAGAACTATTAGCTGAATATCAAATATATGGATTTAAACTATTTCACACAGATAGATATATTAGACGAGGAGGTGGAGTAGCCATATATGTTAGGGACAATTTGAAATGTAGTCTCAAAGAGGGAATCAAAACAGAGCCACACACAGAAACTATTTGGATTGAATTAAACGAAAAAGCTAATAATATTATAATAGGAGTAATATATAGGCCACCAAATTTAGACAGAATGGAAGCAAAGCATCTATGGGATGAAATATCTAGAGCATCTAGATCTAACAGTATTTATGTCATGGGTGACTTTAATTTTAGCGGAATAAACTGGTTGAACAAAACAGGGAATAGTGAAGCAGAAGATTTTCTAGAATTAATTGACGATTGCTTTCTTACGCAACACATTAAGGAACCAACACGGGAAAATAATATTTTAGATTTAGTGTTAACTAACAGGGAAACGCAAATTAATGACATCGAAATAGGGAGTGAGCTAGGGAGCAGTGATCACAAAGAAATCAGATTTAGCATAGAATGGAATAGACCAGTAGGAGAAAATTCTGTTAAAGTGCCAGATTTTCGAAAAGCTGATTTTAATAGCCTAAGAAATTTTTTGGGTCAAATTGATTGGAAAGGCTTGGGTATGGGGTGTGGGCCGGTCTTGGAGCGAGACATGAACCCAGCGATAGGTGACTTAAATGGGGATTTCGATGTGGATTCAATATATAACTTATTTAAGAATATTCTAAACAAAGCACAGGAACGTAGTATACCATACAAATTGAATAGATCGTATACTAATGACCCAAAGTGGATAACAAAGAATTTGAAGAACCTTATAGGTAAAAAGAGAGCTTGGTACAAAAGGATTAAAAATGGGGAGGTCACTTTAGAACAGGAATTCGTACAACTGGTTAGAAATGTTAAAAAAGAGATAAGGAAAGCAAAAAGAAACTATGAAGTTCGCATAGCAGGGCAAGCAAAGACAAATCCTAAAGGGTTTTTTCAGTTATATCGTACTAAGACTAGGGAAAGGATAGGTCCATTAAAAACTGAGACAGGTCAAATAACAGATAGTGATGAAGAGATGAGTAGTATTTTTAATAAATATTTTGTATCTGTATTTACTAAAGAGGAACTTAACAATATGCCTTCAGCCGAACAAGTCTATGTGGGTGGGGACGAGGACAGGTTGACGAGTTTAGCAGTTACCAGGGAGGATGTTCTTAAACAAATAGTAAAACTCAAACCAAACAAATCCCCAGGGCCGGATGAAGTGTTTGCTAGGGTGCTTAAAGAATGCAAAGAGGAGCTTTGTGACCCACTGTCAACCATATTTAATAAATCAATAGAGTCAGGCAGAGTGCCAGAGTTTTGGAAAGTTGCTAATGTGATACCAGTTTTTAAGAAAGGAGATAGATCACTTGCGTCTAACTATCGACCAATTAGCCTAACGTCTATTGTGGGAAAGTTACTCGAATCTATAATAGCAAATAAAATTCGTCTTCATCTTGAAAAACATAAATTAATAATTGAGTCGCAACATGGTTTTATAAATGGCCGTTCATGTTTAACAAATTTGTTATCTTTTTATTCTAGCATTGTTGAGGCAGTTGATAGTGGTAAGGATTGCGATGTTGTATACCTTGACTTTAGCAAAGCTTTTGATACAGTGCCACATGAAAGACTGATTAAAAAAATAGAGTCTCATGGTATTGGGGGTGCTATATTAAGCTGGATTAGGGCATGGCTATACCAAAGGAAACAGAGAGTTAGTATAAATGGAATCAAGTCAGAGTGGGAAAATGTTGTAAGTGGAGTGCCTCAAGGCTCTGTCCTGGGACCTCTGTTGTTTATACTATATATAAATGATTTAGATTCAGGTTTGAGTAGCAACATTTGCAAATTTGCCGATGATACGAAAATCGGTAGGGAAATTAATTCGGAGGAGGACTCACTATCACTTCAAGTTGATCTAGATAGGGTTTTGAAATGGTCAAAGGATTGGCAGATGCAGTTTAATGCTGATAAATGTAAAGTTCTGAGGTTAGGTAATGATGATAGAGTTACAAGATACGAGCTAGATGGTGTTGTGATTGCGAAGTCGGATTGCGAAAGGGATCTGGGAGTTATGATTAGTAAGAATTTAAAACAAAATGATCAATGCATAAATGTTCGTAATAAGGCAAATCGGACACTTGGATTTATTAATCGCAGCGTTAGTAACAAGACACCTGGTGTGGTTCTCAAGCTATATCTTGCTCTAGTTAGGCCCCATTTAGATTATGCAGTTCAGTTTTGGTCGCCATATTATAGAATGGATATAAATTCACTTGAACGTGTCCAGCGTAGGATGACTAAGTTAATTCCCCAAATTAGAAATCTTTCATATGAAGAAAGATTAACAAAGCTTAAGTTGCATTCACTGGAAAGGCGAAGAGTTAGGGGTGACATGATAGAGGTTTACAAGTGGATGAATGGACATAACCGGGGGGATATTAATAGGGTATTAAAAGTATCAACACAGGACAGAACACGAAACAATGGATATAAATTGGATAAGTTTAGATTTAGGAAAGACTTGGGTAAATACTGGTTCAGTAACAGGGTTGTTGATTTGTGGAACCAATTGCCGCGTAACATTGTGGAGGTGGGGTCCCTCGATTGTTTCAAGCACGGGTTGGACAAGTATATGAGTGGGATTGGGTGGTTATAGAATAGGAGCTGCCTCGTATGGGCCAATAGGCCTTCTGCAGTTACCTTTGTTCTTATGTTCTTATGCATAAATGTTCGTAATAAGGCAAATCGGACACTTGGATTTATTAATCGCAGCGTTAGTAACAAGACACCTGGTGTGGTTCTCAAGCTATATCTTGCTCTAGTTAGGCCCCATTTAGATTATGCAGTTCAGTTTTGGTCGCCATATTATAGAATGGATATAAATTCACTTGAACGTGTCCAGCGTAGGATGACTAAGTTAATTCCCCAAATTAGAAATCTTTCATATGAAGAAAGATTAACAAAGCTTAAGTTGCATTCACTGGAAAGGCGAAGAGTTAGGGGCGACATGATAGAGGTTTACAAGTGGGTGAATGGACATAACAAGGGGGATATTAATAGGGTATTAAAAGTATCAACACAGGACAGAACACGAAACAATGGGTATAAATTGGAGAAGTTTAGATTTAGGAAAGACTTGGGTAAATACTGGTTCAGTAACAGGGTTGTAGATTTGTGGAACCAATTGCCGCGTAACGTGGTGGAGGCGGGGTCCCTCGATTGTTTCAAGCGCAGGTTGGACAAGTATATGAGTGGGATTGGGTGGTTATAGAATAAGAACATAAGAACATAAGAACAAAGGTAACTGCAGAAGGCCTATTGGCCCATACGAGGCAGCTCCTATTCTATAACCACCCAATCCCACTCATATACTTGTCCAACCCGTGCTTGAAACAATCGAGGGACCCCACCTCCACAATGTTACGCGGCAATTGGTTCCACAAATCAACAACCCTGTTACTGAACCAGTATTTACCCAAGTCTTTCCTAAATCTAAACTAGTCCAATTTATATCCATTGTTTCGTGTTCTGTCCTGTGTTGATACTTTTAATACCCTATTAATATCCCCACGGTTATGTCCATTCACCCACTTGTAAACCTCTATCATGTCACCCCTAACTCTTCGCCTTTCCAGTGAATGCAACTTAAGCTTTGTTAATCTTTCTTCATATGAAAGATTTCTAATTTGGGGAATTAACTTAGTCATCCTACGCTGGACACGTTCAAGTGAATTTATATCCATTCTATAATATGGCGACCAAAACTGAACTGCATAATCTAAATGGGGCCTAACTAGAGCAAGATATAGCTTGAGAACCACACCAGGTGTCTTGTTACTAACGCTGCGATTAATAAATCCAAGTGTCCGATTTGCCTTATTACGAACATTTATGCATTGATCCTTTTGTTTTAAATTCTTACTAATCATAACTCCCAGATCCCTTTCGCAATCCGACTTCGCAATCACAACACCATCTAGCTCGTATCTTGTAACTCTATCATCATTACCTAACCTCAGAACTTTACATTTATCAGCATTAAACTGCATCTGCCAATCCTTTGACCATTTCAAAACCCTATCTAGATCAACTTGAAGTGATAGTGAGTCCTCCTCCGAATTAATTTCCCTACCGATTTTCGTATCATCGGCAAATTTGCAAATGTTGCTACTCAAACCTGAATCTAAATCATTTATATATATTATAAACAACAGAGGTCCCAGGACAGAGCCTTGAGGCACTCCACTTACAACATTTTCCCACTCTGACTTGATTCCATTTATACTAACTCTCTGTTTCCTTTGGTATAGCCATGCCCTAATCCAGCTTAATATAGCACCCCCAATACCATGAGACTCGGAGCTGCCTCGTATGGGCCAATAGGCCTTCTGCAGTTACCTTTGTTCTTATGTTCTTATGTTCTTATGTGTCGCGTCAGACTAGAAATAAAAATGAATTTTGGAGAATTGATTTTTGATTTACCTCCAACAGTGAAGCGTAATGTACGAAAGATTGAGAAAATTCGTGTTAGAATTATTAATCTTACTTTTTCTGTCATATTTAATAATATATGTCTACAGGAAAGACTGCTACCAAAATATACTAATATATATATATATATATATATATATATATATATATATATATATATATATATATATATATATATATATATATATATATATATATATATATATATATATTTATATATATATATATATATATATATTTATATATATATATATATATATATATATATATATATATATATATATATATATATATATACATATATTTATATATATATATATATATATATATATATATATATATATATATATATATATATATATATATATATATATATATATATAAAAGTTTGTGAGGGTACCACCTCTGGTGCCAATGTGGGGACCCATAGCCTCGGAGAAGAAAATAAAAAGTATTCAGAGGAGACCTTGTGGTTTCTCACTGAACACTAATATTATCTTCTCCTACCACCCCCATTCTTTTGTATGTACACATATATATTTACTTTATTTGAACTTTGTTACAAAAAAGGAGTTACATATGGGTTACAAAGATGGTTGTCATAGGTTGTCGAGTTCCTCCAGCTCCTCAGATGGCGGGCAGGAACCCTGGATGCAGTGCGCATTTCCCCTCTGTATCGCCACACTGAGGCGCTGGAAAAGAAAGCTTGCAGCTCTCGGGTCCCTTGTTGTTTCAATGAGCCTAGAACCCAGTTCCTTAAAAAAAACTGGTAGCACTTTTACCCCAGGCGCCGAGCGTCTCAGAAGCAATGGGGACAAAATTGTAGTGGTGATCCAGTTCTCTATACTTACGGGATTTGGCTGCTTCCCTGTGGGTGGCAGCGCCACCTGGTTGTGCAACACTGAGGTTAATGTAGGTGTTAGCCAGGGTTGATACGCACGTGTAGTCCCATACCAACTGCTTGCCATTCTTCCAGGGGTTCACTGTGATACCATCCGGGCGACCAATAAGAGCATCAGAGTTACGGGGCGTTAGGTAACGGGGCTCTCTTTCAGCTGGGCATCCAGCTGTGGTGAGGCTCCTCTTGATGATGTCGTTAACTTCACTGTGCCTCGAGTGCCATCCCCCTGTGCTTTGGCAGAGTAGGCCATGGTGACCGTACCTGTCAGCCACCACCTCGCCGCAAATACACCTATATCTGGTGTGGATTGGGGCAGCAAGGCGGAGGGCCACAGCAATTCGGAGGGCGTGTGGTGTGAGACGCGTGCCAGTTGCCGACATTGGGGTTGCTAACAGGAAATCCCCTGCATGTGGTGCTGCTACTGCTGTGAGGCGAGCAATGTCGTGTTGTGTTGTTGCAGCACCCAGGCACTCTGCAGCAACTTGGTCTACAATGGGACCATCCCAGCTGGATTGCTTGTGGGATTTTGGGGATGGTGGTTGAGGTGATTGGCCTGCATGAGAGGCCCACTCTGTGGCACAGCGTGTAAAATTGGGATCATGTACACCTGCCAGCTGATGTAAGTGGGCAGGTAGAATTTCCTTCACAAGGTCGTCGGATGCTGATAAGGAGGACAGGAAGGCTGGAACAGCGATTTGCGTTGCTGTTCGAACTCCGAGGCCCCCAAGTCTTACGGGAAGAGAGGCTTGTTTCCACTGTAGGTCATCGAGAGAGAGGTTAAGGGCTTTTTCTAGCATTGATTTCAGTAACCGGTCATACTCACTTAGTTTTTGGCTACTGTAAGATGGTGAACACCTCAGAAAGTAGGTTAACCTGGGGAGGGACAGACATCTGGTGATGAGGTAGAGTGCATCATGAGCATCAATATCCTCAATCCTCCCATCCATCCTCTTAAGGTCGGCGATTTTCTTATCAAGGACCTCATCGATGGCTTTCAACCCCAGGGGAGCTCCTAGGAGTGTGCTGTCTTCAGGTTTAGTTTTATGGATATTTGGCAGAAGACCCTCTATTCTCTCTACGATGCCCTGGTTGGAACATATTATTTCAAATTTAGAAGGGTTCAGGGTGAGGCCTAAAACTGCACCTTGCTCCTGGATTTTTCTGATGTCCTCCAGGAGGGAGTCTTGGGAACCAGCTAGGGTACCATCATCCAAGAACCAGATGTTAAGCTCACTGGACAGGACCTCTGTGACTTGTTTGATGACTAAGCAGAAAAGGAGAGGAGCGAGGGGGTCACCCTGTTGGACGCCTTCTCGCGAGTCAATTTCATGTTCGCCAAAAAGTAGCTTAAGATCCATACTGTAGCATGAATGTACAAAAGGGTAGAGGGAAGGGAAATGACTATGAACCGCACGGAGTACAGCATCCCTCCGCACCAAATTGAAGGCATTTTTGAAATCTAGCTTGATAAGGGCCTTTTCGTCTGTGATGTTGGCGATGAAGGCTCGAGCTGCATGGGCTGCCGCCTCACACCCTTGTGGAATGCCAAACCCGAGCTGTTTTGGCTTCAGCATGTTGGCCGCTGCATCACTAACTGTTCTTGCAGCTGCATTTGCGACGAGACGCCGGAGAGAATTGCCCACAGCTATTGGCCTGATCCCTCCATCCTTTTTCTTTAGAGCACTATATATATATATATATATATATATATATATATATATATATATATATATATATATATATATATATATATATATATATATATATATATATATATATATATAAGTGGTTCATATAGCCTCGGCTATCACTTCCTTATGTCCGGTCGTGATGGTCAAGCGGATTAAGGCGTCCCTGTACATACCAGTTGTGGGAGTATGGGTTCGAGTCACTTCTGGGGTGTGAGTTTTCAGTTGTATATAGTCCTGGGGACCATTCAGGCTTGTTTGCATATATATATGTATATATGTATATATATATTAGTATATTTTGGTAGCAGTCTTTCCTGTAGACATATATTATTAAATATGACCGAAAAAGTAAGATTAATAATTCTAACACGAATTTTCTCAATCTTTCGTACATTATGCTTCACTGTTGGAGGTAAATCCAAAAATCAGAGGATACAACTGACGATTTACTATAAAACCAGAAAAACGGCCAGCCTACTCATGAGAAACTCTCCAGACACGAAACAGAACGCTTTAAAAGAGACTAACGTCGTCTATGCCTTCAAATGCCCACTTGGGGACTGTAAGCTCCAAAAAACCCAGTATATAGGCAAGACAACAACATCTCTTTCTACTCGTTTAACGATGCATAAACAACAGGGCTCCATTAAGGAACATATAATCTCTTCCCATAACCAAACCATCGCCAGAGAAATCCTAGTAAACAACACAGAAATCATCGATAGATACAGCGATAGCAGGCGGCTTGACGTTTGCGAGGCACTACACATCAAGAAGTCAACACCAGCAATCAACAGCCAATTATTGCACAACTATATTCTACCCACCTCAAGACTCCGCTCCAATATAGAAGCATCAAGAAATATGGACCAATAGGCTTTCTACAAACACTTCTATTCAATACCCATTGTTTCTGTTCTGTCTTGTGTTGATACTTTTAATACCCTATTAATATCCTCTAGTGTTCTGTCTTGTGTTAATGCCACATCATCCTTCCCACCTCACTCAAATGTAATGCCACATCACCCTTCCCACCTCACTCAAATGTAGATATAAAATCAGGGAAACGCAAGTTCTAATCAGTTGTGTATTTGTGAAGTCTTTGAAAATGTAATAAGTTTTACGAAACGCGCCCGTGTCGCGTCAGACTAGAAATAAAAATGAATTTTGGAGAAGTGATTTTTGATTTACCTCCAACAGTAAACAAAAATCAGAGGATACAACTGACGATTTACTATAAAACCAGAAAAACGGCCAGCCTACTCATGAGAAACTCTCCAGACACGAAACAGAACGCTTTAAAAGAGACTAACGTCGTCTATGCCTTCAAATGCCCACTTGGGGACTGTAAGCTCCAAAAAACCCAGTATATAGGCAAGACAACAACATCTCTTTCTAGGCGTTTAACGATGCATAAACAACAGGGCTCCATTAAGGAACATATAATCTCTTCCCATAACCAAACCATCGCCAGAGAAATCCTAGTAAACAACACAGAAATCATCGATAGATACAGCGATAGCAGGCGGCTTGACGTTTGCGAGGCACTACACATCAAGAAGTCAACACCAGCAATCAACAGCCAATTATTGCACAACTATATTCTACCCACCTCAAGACTCCGCTCCAATATAGAAGCATCAAGAAATATGGACCAATAGGCTTTCTACAAACACTTCTATTCAATACCCATTGTTTCTGTTCTGTCTTGTGTTGATACTTTTAATACCCTATTAATATCCTCTAGTGTTCTGTCTTGTGTTAATGCCACATCATCCTTCCCACCTCACTCAAATGTAATGCCACATCACCCTTCCCACCTCACTCAAATGTAGATATAAAATCAGGGAAACGCAAGTTCTAATCAGTTGTGTATTTGTGAAGTCTTTGAAAATGTAATAAGTTTTACGAAACGCGCCCGTGTCGCGTCAGACTAGAAATAAAAATGAATTTTGGAGAAGTGATTTTTGATTTACCTCCAACAGTGAAGCATAATGTACGAAAGATTGAGAAAATTCGTGTTAGAATTATTAATCTTACTTTTTCGGTCATATTTAATAGTATATATATATATGTATATATATATATGTCGTACCTAGTAGCCAGAACGCACTTCTCAGCCTACTTTGCAAGGCCCGATTTGCCAAATAAGCCAAGTTTTCATGAATTAATTGTTTTTCGACTATCTAACCTACCTAACCTAACCTAACCTAAGTTTTTCGGCTACCTAACCTAACCTAACCTATAAAGATAGGTTAGGTTAGGTTAGGTAGGGTTGGTTAGGTTCGGTCATATATCTACGTTAATTTTAACTCCAATAAAAAAAAATTGACCTCATACATAATGAAATGGGTAGCTTTGTCATTTCATAAGAAAAAAATTAAAGAAAATATATTAATTCAGGAAAACTTGGTCTATTAGGCAAATCGGGCCTTGCATAGTAGGTCGAGAAGTGCGTTCTGGCTACTAGGTACGACATATATATATATATATATATATATATATATATATATATATATATATATATATATATATATATATATATATATATATATATATATATATATATATATGTCGTACCTAGTAGCCAGAACGCACTTTTTGGCCTACTATGCAAGGCCCGATTTGCCTAATTAGCCAAGTTTTCCTGAATTAATATATTTTCTCTAATTGTTTTCTTATGAAATGATAAAGCTACCCATTTCATTATGAATGAGGTTAATTGTTTTTTATTGGAGTTAAAATTAACGTAGATATATGACCGAACCTAACCAACCCTACCTAACCTAACCTAACCTATCTTTATAGGTTAGGTTAGGTTAGGTAGCCGAAAAAGTTAGGTTAGGTTAGGTTAGGTAGGTTAGGTAGTCGAAAAACAATTATTTCATCAAAACTTGTCTTATTAGGCCAAGTATATATATATATATATACCAAGTATATATATATATATACATATATATATATATATATATATATATATATATATATATATATATATATATATATATGTCGTACCTATTAGCCAGAACGCACTTCTCAGCCTACTATGCAAGGCCCGATTTGCCTAATAGGCCAAGTTTTCCGGAATTAATATATTTTCTGTAATTTTCTCTTATGAAATGATAAAGCTACCCATTTCATTATGTATGAGGTCAATTTTTTTTAATTGGAGTTAAAATTAAGGTAGATATATGACCGAACCTAACCAACCCTACCTAACCTAACGTAACCTATCTTTATAGGTTAGGTTAGGTTAGGTAGCCGAAAAAGTTAGGTTAGGTTAGGTTAGGTAGGTTAGGTAGTCGAAAAACAATTAATTCATGAAAACTTGGCTTATTAGGCAAATTGGGCCTTGCATAGTAGGCTGAGAAGTGCGTTCTGGCTACTAGGTACGACATACCTGGTTGATACCTGGTTGATGGGGTTCTGGGAGTTCTTCTACTCCCCAAGCCCGGCCCGAGGCCAGGCTCGACTTGTGAGAGTTTGGTCCACCAGGCTGTTGCTTGGAGCGGCCCGCAGGCCCACATACCCACCACAGCCCGGTTGGTCCGGCACTCCTTGGAGGAATAAATCTAGTTTCCTCTTGAAAATGTCCACTGTTGTTCCGGCAATATTTCTTATGCTTGCTGGGAGGACGTTGAACAACCGCGGACCTCTGATGTTTATACAGTGTTCTCTGATTGTGCCTATGGCACCTCTGCTCTTCATTGGTTCTATTCTACATTTTCTTCCATGTCGTTCACTCCAGTACGTTGTTATTTTACTGTGTAGATTTGGTACTTGGCCCTCCAGTATCTTCCAGGTGTATATTATTTGATATCTCTCTCGTCTTCTTTCTAGTGAGTACATTTGGAGGGCTTTGAGACGATCCCAATAATTTAGGTGCTTTATTGCGTCTATGCGTGCCGTATATGTTCTCTGTATTCCCTCTATTTCAGCAATCTCTCCTGCTTTGAAGGGGGAAGTGAGTATATATATATATATATATATACTATATATGTGAGCATATATATATATATATATATTAGTATATTTTGGTAGCAGTCTTTCCTGTAGACATATATTATTAAATATGACCGAAAAAGTAAGATTAATAATTTTAACACGAATTTTCTCAATCTTTCGTACATTATGCTTCACTGTTGGAGGTAAATAAAAAATCACTTCTCCAAAATTCATTTTTATTTCTAGTCTGACGCGACACGGGCGCGTTTCGTAAAACTTATTACATTTTCAAAGACTTCACAAATACACAACTGATTAGAACTTGCGTTTCCCTGATTTTATATCTACATTTGAGTGAGGTGGGAAGGGTGATGTGGCATTACATTTGAGTGAGGTGGGAAGGATGATGAGGCATTAACACAAGACAGAACACTAGAGGATATTAATAGGGTATTAAAAGTATCAACACAAGACAGAACAGAAACAATGGGTATTGAATAGAAGTGTTTGTAGAAAGCCTATTGGTCCATATTTCTTGATGCTTCTATATTGGAGCGGAGTCTTGAGGTGGGTAGAATATAGTTGTGCAATAATTGGCTGTTGATTGCTGGTGTTGACTTCTTGATGTGTAGTGCCTCGCAAACGTCAAGCCGCCTGCTATCGCTGTATCTATCGATGATTTCTGTGTTGTTTACTAGGATTTCTCTGGCGATGGTTTGGTTATGGGAAGAGATTATATGTTCCTTAATGGAACCCTGTTGTTTATGCATCGTTAAACGCCTAGAAAGAGATGTTGTTGTCTTGCCTATATACTGGGTTTTTTGGAGCTTACAGTCCCCAAGTGGGCATTTGAAGGCATAGACGACGTTAGTCTCTTTTAAAGCGTTCTGTTTCGTGTCTGGAGAGTTTCTCATGAGTAGGCTGGCCGTTTTTCTGGTTTTATAGTAAATCGTCAGTTGTATCCTCTGATTTTTGTCTGTAGGGATAACGTTTCTATTAACAATATCTTTCAGGACCCTTTCCTCTGTTTTATGAGCTGTGGAAAAGAAGTTCCTGTAAAATAGTCTAATAGGGGGTATAGGTGTTGTGTTAGTTGTCTCTTCGGAGGTTGCATGGCTTTTCACTTTCCTTCTTATGATGTCTTCGATGAAACCATTGGAGAAGCCGTTACTGACTAGAACCTGCCTTACCCTACAGAGTTCTTCGTCGACTTGCTTCCATTCTGAGCTGTGGCTGAGAGCACGGTCGACGTATGCGTTAACAACACTCCTCTTGTACCTGTCAGGGCAGTCGCTGTTGGCATTTAGGCACATTCCTATGTTTGTTTCCTTTGTGTAGACTGCAGTGTGGAAACCTCCGCCCTTTTCCATGACTGTTACATCTAGAAAAGGCAGCTTCCCATCCTTTTCCGTCTCGTAAGTGAAACGCAGCACGGAACTCTGCTCAAATGCCTCCTTCAGCTCCTGCAGATGTCTGACATCAGGTACCTGTGTAAAAATGTCGTCAACATACCTGCAGTATATGGCCGGTTTCAAGTTCATGTCGACTAAGACTTTTTGCTCGATGGTACCCATGTAGAAGTTTGCAAACAGGACACCTAGGGGAGAACCCATGGCGACCCCATCTACTTGCTTATACATGTGCCCATCCGGGCTCAAGAAGGGTGCCTCTTTAGTACAAGCTTGGAGTAGTTTCCTCAGAATACTTTCTGGCATGTCAAGAGGAGTACAGGCTGGATCACGATACACTCTGTCGGCTATCATTCCGATTGTCTCGTCCACAGGTACGTTGGTAAACAGCGATTCTACGTCCAACGAGGCTCTAATCCCTGTGGCCCGTGCGCCCCGCAGTAAGTCCACAAATTCCTTTGGAGACTTCAGGCTGAAGGCGCAAGGAACATAAGGAGTCAGCAGGCCGTTGAGTCGCTTCGCCAATCTGTACGTGGGTGTGGGTATCTGGCTAATGATTGGCCGAAGTGGGTTTCCAGGCTTGTGCGTCTTGACATTTCCATACGCATATCCAGGTTTATATTCCCCAATGATCTTTGGCAGGTGGAGTCCGGATTTCTTGGCGTTCACAGTTTCGATCAGTTTGTTGACCTTTGCTTTTAATTCGGCTGTAGTGTCCTTCGTTACCCTTTGGAACTTAGTTTGGTCAGAGAGTATGATGTTCATTTTCGCCAGATATTCGTCTTTTTTAAGAATGACATATATTGGCGACTTGTCACCTCTCCTGACAACTATCTCCTTGTTCTCACGAAGGCTTTTAGCTGCCGCTCTAAGCTCGGGGGACAGTATGGTGCTTCTGTAAGTTCTATCAGAACTTACAGAAGAACTTACAGTTAAGAACTTCGCAAGTTCTAATCAGTTGTGTATTTGTGAAGTCTTTGAAAATGTAATAAGTTTTACGAAACGCGCCCGTGTCGCGTCAGACTAGAAATAAAAATGAATTTTGGAGAAGTGATTTTTGATTTACCTCCAACAGTGAAGCATAATGTACGAAAGATTGAGAAAATTCGTGTTAAAATTATTAATCTTACTTTTTCGGTCATATTTAATAATATATATATATATATATATATATATATATATATATATATATATATATATATATATATATATATATATATATATATATATATATATGTCGTACCTAGTAGCCAGAATGCACTTCTCGGCCTACTATGCAAGGCCAAATTTGCCTAATAAGCCAAGTTTTCCTGAATTATTATATTTTCTCTAATTTTTTTCTTATGAAATGATAAAGCTACCTATTTCATTATGTATGAGGTCAAATTTTTTTATTGGAGTTAAAATTAACGTAGATATATGACAGAACCTAACCAACCCTACCTAACCTAACCTAACCTATCTTTATAGGTTAGGTTAGGTTAGGTAGCCGAAAAAGTTAGGTTAGGCTAGGTTAGGTAGGTTAGGTACTCGAAAAACAATTAATTCATGAAAACTTGGCTTATTAGGCAAATCGGGCCTTGAATAGTAGGCTCAGAAGTGAGTTCTGGCTACTAGGTACGACATATATGTATATATATATATATATATATATATATATATATATATATATATATATATATATATATATATATATATATATATATGTCGTACCTAATAGCCAGAACGCACTTCTCAGCCAACTATGCATGGCCCAATTTGCCTAATAAGCCAAGTTTTCATGAATTAATGTTTTTTCGACTACCTAACCTACCTAACCTAACCTAACCTAACTTTTTTTGCTACCTAACCTAACCTAACCGATAGAGATAGGTTAGGTTAGGTAGGGTTGGTTAGGTTCGGTCATATATCTACGTTAATTTTAACTCCAATAAAAAAAATTGACCTCATACATCATGAAATGGGTAGTTTTATCATTTTATAAGAACAAAATTAGAAAAAATATATTAATTCAGGAAAACTTGGCTTATTAGGCATATCGGGCCTAGCATAGTAGGCTGGGAAGTGCGTTCTGACTATTAGGTACCACATATATATATATATATATATATATATATATATATATATATATATATATATATATATATATATATATATATATATATATATATATATATATATATATATATATATATATGCGAACAAGCCTGAATGGTATTTCAGTTATATATATATATATATATATATATATATATATATATATATATATATATATATATATATATATATATATATATATATATATATATATATATATATATTGTGACGGTAACGCGTTGGTGTTCGGCTGTTTAAGGCTAGGGGTATGGCCTCGTCACATAGTTATAAAAAAAAATAGAAAAACTGGAACTTCGTCTGTGGTAAGGTAAGGAGAAGACACACAAAACACAAGTAAAACTTTAACAATGAAATTTTAATTACGTTAAATAAATCAAAACATGAAAATAATGCACAAACAAATATGTATAATAAAATCAATGAATCAAAATAATAAGAATACTGAAATGACACAATGAAAGTTACGTTAAGGCAAAATAATAAGAAGTGCAACACAAAAGTTAAGTGGGAGGTGCTGGAATATTGGCTTAAAGCCACCACCTCTCTCAGTACACGCTAACGTCTAGCTGGGAGGAGTGCTGGCTACGAAAGCACGGAACATTCTGAAGACTGATGTTGGGGCGACCCCAGACATCAGGTAGTATTGGGGGGCGAGTGCAGGTGCAGCCAGACCGGCGACCAATCAGCGGAGCCGTAGCGATCAACGGGTAGTTTGGTGGTTGGAGTTCGAACAGGTGGCTGGTTGCATACGTTTCTGCTCACCCTGGCAAGCCTTGCTGGTGCTGGTGTTGTTGTCGTTGTTGTTGGACATTTCTTCCATAGTCTTTTTATATAATTGTGAAGACGTAATTTTGGAGGGAAGAGCAGGCTCAATCTCTTGAAGGAGATTATCGTCACAACTCTCCCCCGAAGCCTGCGGTTCTGGAAGAAGTACGTCGTTATGTGGTGGAGTAATGGATGGAGTTGCTTCTACTTCATAAACTCTGGAGAGATCATGGGCTAAGATGTTGTCAGACTCTTGGTATAGCGTGTCTCCAGGTTGAATTTCTGCAGTTAGCAAGCCCATAGTAGAAGACGTTGAGATGAGAAGTGGGCGTGCTGCAGGAGGTGTAGGGTGGTGTGGTCCGTATTGATGGTGGACCGAGCACTTTTCAGGTGTGGAGTGAAGTGCTGAAGCTTCAGGATGAGGAAGAGTAGCTCCTTGCCAATTGTTCCGTCGTTCCTTGTAGCAGTAGTCGCTGACAGGTGTATTCTTCTCGCCTCGTTGCTGCATCACGACACCACCATCGTCGGTACCATTGGCGTCGACATGGAGGATGTAGGGCTTATCTGACGAGGTGAGAGTGGAATTAGAAGAGGGCATAGGAGCACGAGTATTATCCTGAAAGCATTTGGGAAGATCATTAAGGATTTTGGAATTAGAAAGCGCCGACTCCTTGTCAGTGCTTTCGGGAGAAGAAGCCGGGATGGTCTCACTGTGGATGTAGGGTTCTGTGAATGTGGAATAATTAGTCAAGACAGTGGGAGGAGTACCATTATATTGCTTCAGGAGGTTGACGTGGCACAGCTGGGTCTTCCGCCGCCTATCTGGAGTCTCTATCACATAATTATTATTATTCCTGCACTCTTTGATGCAGTAGGGTCCTGAAAATCTGTTTTGTAAAGGTGAACCTGGGATAGGGAAATAAGCAAGGACGAAGTCTCCCGGCTTTAATTTTCTTACTTTGCTGGTCTGGTCGTAATGAGTCTTCATTCTCACCTGGGCTTTCAATAGATTATCATGGGCAAAGCGGTGGACTCTCTCTAGAATGTGCTGAAGGTTTTGAAGAAACTGGGGCACATTCTGATGCTCACTGAAGGTGGCATCTCTGAGAGAGTCTTTGAAAGCCTTAAGGGGAGTACGGCACTTACGGCCGTAGAGCATCTCATAAGGAGATACTCCTAGGGACTCATTGGGGAGACTTCTGAAAATACACATTATTAGGTCAATCTGCTTATCCCAATCCTTTGAGGTTTCACTACAAAACTTTTTCAAGAGTGCTTTGATGGTCTGATGACTACGTTCAAGAGAACCCTGTGAAGCAGGATGATAGGGGCTGGACAATACCTGTTTGATGTTGAACTCCTCCAGTGTCCTTTTGAAGAGATCACTGGTGAAGTTGGTGCCACAGTCACTTTGAATCTCCCTGGGAAATCCGTATTGAGTGAAGATCTTCAGTAGATGTTTGATAACCGTAGCAGCCGTGATGTTCTTCACTGGAACTGCTATGGGAAATCTGGTGGTAGGACACAGGATGGTTAGGATGTAGGCGTTACCTGAACTGGTCCGAGGTAAAGGACCAACACAGTCTATTATGAGTCTGTGGAAAGGTTCCGCAGGCACCTGTATGGGAATCAGTGGTGCTCTGGGAATGGAGACGTTCGGTTTGCCTGCCATCTGACATGTATGACACTGTTTTACGTACTGTTTGACGTTATTTACCATACCTGGCCAGTAGTAGTCTTGACGAATCCCATGGTAAGTCTTGTTGAAACCGTAGTGGGAGAATGCTCCATGGGCCAGGTGTAGAATAGTGGGCCGCAGGCTGGTGGGAATCACAAGTTGTTCGATGTTGGCCCAATCGTCCTCCTCCTTCAGTTTACTGGGTCTATATCGGCGGTAGAGCAAGTCGTTCTCTAGGAAGAACCCAGGAATACTGTCGGGTTGAGTCTCAGCCTGGAAAAACAATGGTGTTAAAGTAAGATCTTCCCTCTGCAACTTACGGAACTCCAACTTGGTCAGATGCGGGGGTAGTTTCTGAGGGTCTTGAGGGACAGCGGTAGCAGTAGAGTCAGCTGGCTGTGGACGTGCGGCTTGTGCACGGGTGGTCACGAGAACCGGAGGAGAAACATCATCACTCTCTTGAACCTCTGCTGGAACATACTCAAGAATAGGGTTACTTGGCACAGAGTTACACACCTGGGGTTTGTCCATGACGATCAGGTTGGTTGGTTGCAGGTCTTCTGCCAAGTCGTTGCCTAGGAGAAGTTGCACTCCAGGCATGGGAAAAGGCTTTTCCCTGACGGCGACTTGGACTTCCCCGTTCACGTAGGGACAATTCAGGTGGACTCTGGCGAGAGGGTATGGAGTGGTAGCAGTGAGGTCAGTGATGAAGACTGTTTCCCCGGTGTAGACGATGTTGGGCACAGCCGACTTCAAGATGATCGATTGTAGAGCCGCTGTGTCCCTCAAGATCTTCAATTTGAAACGTCCCTCCGGATTTGAACCGTTGGCAGAGACAGTTCCAGTATACAGGTGGTTACTGAAAAGAGAAAGATCATTAACATCAACACCAACATTCATCACAGGCTTACCGGACTTAGGAGGAGTTGGTTTGGGTCGTTGTTGGTCAGTGGTTCCCTTGTATTGAGACTTACCACACTTGTCTATGGTATGTCCATAGAGTCTACAATACTTGCAGTACAGTTGTGAACCAGCTTGATCGGGGCTCACCTTCTCGTAACTGTACCACGACTTCTTACTGGAGGATGGTTCAGGTGTCAGCCGGTGGATGAGGCTGTAAGTGTCAGCCGACTTAGCACACTTCAGGTAGTCGGTTTCTTCTTTATCTGCTAAGTAGAGGCGGACAGGAGGCGGCACACGTCTCAAGAATTCTTCAACAAGCATCAGGTTGACGAGTTCTGTAAAAGTAGAGACACGTGCTGCTTCCAGCCATTTCATGAAATACCTCCGTTTCGTGTTAGCAAACTCGAGGAAGGTAGTGGTACTTGCCTTCAGGTGGTCACGGAATTTCCTTCTATAACTCTCAGTAGAGAGGAGGTAGGCGTCCAACACTGCTTGTTTCAGAGTGTAGTAGTCATTCTCAGACGCCAAAGTACTGAGTGTGACTGCAGCTCTACCTGTAAGATGGACTCTGAGAAGTGTGGCCCATTGGTCGACAGGCCAACTGAGTTGATTAGCAAGGGTTTCAAAGGTGGTAAAGAACACATCAACTTCTGCTTCTACAAAGGATGGCATTAACTTACTTGCATGTGATATATTAAAACTGACGGGAAGATTTGCAGTAGCTTGCTGGCGTTGAGTGAAGTGTGAAGTTTCCAGGGCGATTTCACGTTGACGACACTCTAGAGCCAGAGTTGCTTGTTGCTTGTCATGTTCGCGTTGCATCTCCAACTCGCGTCGTTTGGTTTCAAGCTGTACTCGTTCCCGCTCCTGGAGTGTTTCAAGCTGTACTCGTTCCCGCTCCTGGAGTAGTGCAACCTCACGTTCCTGGAGGGCGAGTCCACGTTCGTGTTCTTCTCTTCTCAAAGCAGCTTCACGTTCTCTGAGGGTGATTTCTCGTTCTTGTTCTTCTCTTCGTATGGCAGCAGCTCGTTCTTGTTGTTCGAGGGCTTCCCTTTGCTGCTCACGTTCAATCTTGGCCAGCTCTAGTTTAAGTTTCATCGTTGCCAAGTCAGTTTTATCTGCAATATAGTAAGTTTCATGAGTTTCAGAGTCTATCTTACCTTGCTCTAAATAGTAATCCAGCAACAGGTTGTGTAGGTCATTTTTGTTGGCTTGGTAGGGAACTTCTAGTTGATACTCATGTGCAAGAGTTTGTAGTTCAGTCCTCTTGGCACGACTCAAAGTCCCTATTTCACCTGCTGGATTTGCACGGAAAGTTTGGAGACGAAACATGGTGAAATTAGCAAATAAAGGTACACGAATGTTCAATAATGAAATGTCAGAAACAGGACAACGTGGCAACTGGTACCTATCCTGTGTGATCTTTAACAATTAACGTTAAGTGAAAGATATTAAATGATTAAATTAAATCAAGGGCGCAGGAAATCTTGTACCCGGTACTCATGTAAGAGAATAAGGGCAAGAAAATCCTACTAACAAATGAAACAAAAGTTTCGAAAACAACTGAAACAGTTAAATGCTTCAAAAGTAAAATTGGTAGTCCAAGGATGTAGGCATACCTTGCCAAGTCTCTATAGGACATAAAGCAAGTTTTTCCTACTGAATTTAATATGATACTTACAGAATTAGCGAATTTTTGTGCTCTGAAAAAATAAGCTAATTCCCTACCGTTGTATGTATCATCATCTCTGACTGACGTGTAGGGGTGCGAGGTGTCAACTGGTGACGAGAACTGCTGCTGAGGTCCCAATTCAGCAACTAAAGTTCGAGCTAGAGGAACTATGGCCCTCTTTGTCCTCCTACAGTCAGATTGCAGAAGATTGGGTACTCTTGACCCGGGGCAGACCACAGTACCAGGGTACCAATATGATGATCTGTCAGAATGAGAAATATTCAAGGGACATAGATGGTAAATACGAGTAATAACAAGGAGGGAGAGATGACCAATTAAGAGTATGACTGCGGCCTACAGTCACCACGTAATCCAAAGTTGTCTCACCTTCACTATATGTTACTCTCGTAATGCACAATACACCGCACCTTATAAAAAATGAAATTGAATGAAAAATAGTAAAGCTACGTTAACAGAGTTAAATACGCTTACCATAAATTACCACTTGGCACCAGTACCTGAGTGAAGCTCCTAGGACAGGCCCCCATAAAACTTGTGACGGTAACGCGTTGGTGTTCGGCTGTTTAAGGCTAGGGGTATGGCCTCGTCACATAGTTATAAAAAAAAATAGAAAAACTGGAACTTCGTCTGTGGTAAGGTAAGGAGAAGACACACAAAACACAAGTAAAACTTTAACAATGAAATTTTAATTACGTTAAATAAATCAAAACATGAAAATAATGCACAAACAAATATGTATAATAAAATCAATGAATCAAAATAATAAGAATACTGAAATGACACAATGAAAGTTACGTTAAGGCAAAATAATAAGAAGTGCAACACAAAAGTTAAGTGGGAGGTGCTGGAATATTGGCTTAAAGCCACCACCTCTCTCAGTACACGCTAACGTCTAGCTGGGAGGAGTGCTGGCTACGAAAGCACGGAACATTCTGAAGACTGATGTTGGGGCGACCCCAGACATCAGGTAGTATTGGGGGGCGAGTGCAGGTGCAGCCAGACCGGCGACCAATCAGCGGAGCCGTAGCGATCAACGGGTAGTTTGGTGGTTGGAGTTCGAACAGGTGGCTGGTTGCATACGTTTCTGCTCACCCTGGCAAGCCTTGCTGGTGCTGGTGTTGTTGTCGTTGTTGTTGGACATTTCTTCCATAGTCTTTTTATATAATTGTGAAGACGTAATTTTGGAGGGAAGAGCAGGCTCAATCTCTTGAAGGAGATTATCGTCACAATATATATATATATATATATATATATATATATATATATATATATATATATATATATGTGTGTGTGTGTGTGTGTGTGTATGTGTGTTTGTGTACTCACCTAGTTGTGCTTGCGGGGGTTGAGCTCTGACTGTTTGGTCCCGCCTCTCAACCGTCAATCAACAGGTGTACAGATTCCTGAGCCTATTGGGCTCTATCATATCTACACTTGAAACTGTGTATGGAGTCAGCCTCCACCACATCACTTTCTAATGCATTCCATTTGTCAACCACTTTGATACTAAAAAAGTTCTTTCTAATATCTCTGTGGCTCTGTTGTGCGCTCAGTTTCCACCTGTGTCCCCTTCTGCGTGTGCCCCTTGTGTTAAATAGCCTGTCTTTATCTACCCTATCAATTCCCTTGAGAATCTTGAATGTGGTGATCATGTCCCCCCTAAGTCTTCTGTCTTCCAGCGAAGTGAGGTTTAATTCCCGTAGTCTCTCCTCGTAGCTCATACCTCTCAGCTCGGGTACTAGTCTAGTGGCAAACCTTTGAACCTTTTCCAGTTTAGTCTTATCCTTGACTAGATTTGGACTCCATGCTGGGGCTGCATACTCCAGGATTGGCCTGACATATGTGGTATACAAAGTTCTGAATGATTCTTTACACAAATTTCTGAATGCCGTTCTTATGTTGGCCAGCCTGGCATATGCCGCTGACGTTATCCTCTTGATATGTGCTGCAGGAGACAGGTCTGGCGTGATATCAACTCCCAAGTTTTTTTCTTTCTCTGACTCCTGAAGAATTTTCTCTCTCAGATAATACCTCGTATTTGGCCTCCTGCTCCCTGCACCTATCTTCATTATATTACATTTGGTTGGGTTAAACTCTAACAACCACTTGTTCGACCATTCCTGCAATTTTTCTAGGTCTTCTTGAAGCCTCAAACAGTCCTCTTCTGTTTTAATCCTTCTCATAATTTTAGCATCGTCCGCAAACATTGAGAGAATTGAATCTATACCCTCCGGGAGATCATTTACATATATCAGAACAAGATAGGACCGAGTACAGAGCCCTGTGGGACTCCTCTGGTGACTTCACGCCAATCGGAGGTCTCACCCCTCACCGTAACTCTCTGCTTCCTATTGCTTAGGTACTCCCTTATCCACTGGAGCACCTTACCAGCTACACCTGCCTGTCTCTCCAGCTTATGTACCAGCCTCTTATGCGGTACTGTGTCAAAGGCTTTCCCTCAATCCAAGAAAATGCAGTCAGCCCAGCCCTCTCTTTCTTGCTTAATCTGTGTTACCTGGTCATAGAATTCTATTACACTTTAGTGCACGAGGCACTCGTGGAAAAAAAAAAGCGCCTTATGTGTGCGGCGTTCTGGGCGCTCAAGCGTAAACACAAAAAAGTGTATAATCTTTTCACGCTCCTAACATCAATTCTCGAGTTACGTTTTTCATTTTTGTATCAATGCGTTGGCAATAAAATTCTCTACAAGATCATATGCTTAAAATGTCACCAAAGCATTTGCTATCCCACCACGAAGTAAATAAACACGAAGATGACTCGCCGTGACACCCAAACAGGAAGTAAATGTTCATACTCTTTCGTTTGTTGCCAGCCTCACAGTCATCCTACAGCGCTTATTTTGATATCACTGAACTCGCAATAAAATTCCCCACCCAGACATATGCCTATCAATGTCTAATTATGTTCCGCTCGAGTGTGGGAACTGGGCGAAGCGTTAGCCGTGATTTCAGCAGCGACGACACTGTTGTGATGCAGCGCTTTGAAGGTTTATACTTATTTCACTGTCCTGACATTATTTCTCGAGCTACGTATTTCATTTTTATAGCAATGTGTTCGCAATAGAAAGTTCTATAAGAATATGGGTAGAATTGGCCAACAGAGCGTCAAATAAATTTGCGGCGAATAAAATCTTACGCGTGTTTGTACCCGTGAGCGTAAAAAGTTTTTACTTTGCTCATGTTTTTTCAAGTTTATACTTGTTTCACACCGTTTTTTTTGTTTTGTATAGTGTTCAGAATAACATTCTCTACACAGACATATGCCTGTAAATGTAGAATCATGATCGCGGCCAACACAAGAGTGTGTGGAGTGGGCGATTACCCTCGTTGTATCACCAACTCAATAGTCTCTCCTCTAAGTTACAATACATTGCCGTTTTCTCAAATAGGCACTGTGCCTATTAGAGAAAGCCAAAATTTAATGGCTAACATATTCATACAAACCCCAAGTCGATCGAGTAGTAAATACCCCCTTTAACACGGTCCGTAAATTTACGTCGTGACCCGACAAGCGCTTATCAAAACCGCCCGTAAGCCTGTCAGGCAAGATTTACCCTCCCTGAACCCATGTTGTCGATTTGTCACGAAGTCCCTTCTCTCCAGATGTGCTACCAGGTTTTTTCTCACGATCTTCTCTATCACCTTGCATGGTATACAAGTTAAGGACACTGGCCTGTAGTTCAGTGCCTCTTGCCTGTCGCCCTGTTTGTATATTGGGACCACATTCGTCGACTTCCATATTTCTGGTAAGTCTCCCATCTCCAGTGACCTACTATACACTATGGAGAGTGGCAAGCAAAGTGCCTCTGCACACTCTTTCAGTACCCATGGCGAGATCCCGTCTGGACCAACAGCCTTTCTAACATCCAGGTCCAGCAGGTGTCTCTTGACCTCCTCTCTTGTAATTTCAAACTCTTCCAAGGCCGGCTGGTTTACTTCCCTTTCTCCTAGCACAGTGACCTCACCTTGTTCTGTTGTGAAGACCTCTTGGAACCTCTTGTTGAGTTCATCACACACCTCTTTGTCATTCTCTGTATACCTGTCCTCGCCTACCTTGAGGTTACCTTGAGGTTACCTTGAGGTGCTTCCGGGGCTTAGCGTCCCCGCGGCCCGGTCGTTTACCAGGCCTCCTGGTTGCCAGACTGATCAACCAGGCTGTTGGACGCGGCTGCTCGCAGCCTGACGTACGAGTCACAGCCTGGTTGATCAGGTATCCACCTGATATCTTTAGCCTGTTCTAAGTTTCATTGCCTGTTCTTTCACTTTTGTTTTCCTTCTGATGTGACTGTGGAGTAGCTTTGGTTCGGTCTTGGGTTTGTTTGCTATATCATTTTCATAACTTTTCTCTGCTTCTCTTTTCACCCTGACATACTGACATACTCATTCCTGGTTCTCTGGTATCTCTCTCTCTGCTTTCTGGTGTTCTGTTATTCCGGAAGTTCCTCCATACCCTTTTGTTCAGTACCTTTGCTTCCATACATGCCCTATTATACCATGGATTCTTCTTTTGCTTCTCGGATTTTTCCTTTTGGGCCGGGATGTATCTACTTACTGCCTCCTGACACTTTTGGGTGACATAGTCCATCATATCTTGTACAGACTTAGCTCTGAGGTCTGTGTCCCAAGGTATTTCCCTTAGGAAGCTTCTCATCCCCTCATAATTTCCCGTTCGGTATGCCAGCCTTTTGTTTCCTAGTTCTTTTTTTTTGGGGGGGGGGGGGGATAATTCCTAGCTCTACCAGGTACTCAAAGTTCAATACACTGTGATCACTCATTCCCAAGGGCGCTTCCATCTTGACTTCCCTTATATCCCACTCATTTAGGGTAAATATCAGATCAAGCATTGCTGATTCATCCTCTCCTCTCATTCTTGTTGGATCCTTGATGTGCTGGCTTAGAAAGTTTCTTGTTGCCACGTCCAGCAGCTTAGCTCTCCATGTTTTTGGTCCTCCATGCGGGTCTCTGTTGTCCCAATCTATCTTCCCATGGTTGAAGTCTCCCATGATTAGTAGTCCAGATCCATTCCTGCTAGCAACAGAAACTGCTCTCTCTATTATGTTAATAGTGGCCATATTGTTTCTATCATATTCCTGTCTGGGTCTTCTGTCATTTGGAGGCGGATTATATATGACTACGACTATAATTTTTTGCCCTCCAGTTGTTATTATTCCTATTATGTAGTCACTGAAACCTTCACATCCCTGAACAACCAACTCCTCAAAATCCCAGCCTTTTCTTACCAGCAGAGCTACACCACCCCCACCTCTTCCTTCTCTCTCTTTCCTTATAACATAATAGTCCTGTGGGAACACTGCATTTGTTATTGTTTTTGTCAGCTTTGTTTCTGTGAGAGCTATTATGTCTGGGTTTTCTTCTAGTACCCATTCTCCAAGTTCATTTGCTTTATTTGTAATACCGTCTATGTTAGTGTACATTGCCTTGAGGCTCACTTTCTTCTGTTCCTTCTCAAATCTCCTCCTTGGTGAATGTTCTGCTGGTGGAGGAAGCTGTGCCATGGGTGTGAGGATTTGTGAGGTGGATGCCAGGGTCGCAGAGGATACTGGGATGAGGGGTGGGGGGTCAAGTGAAGGGGGAAGGACAGGAGGGGTATGGGGTGAACGGGGCGGGAGGACAGGAAGGAAAGGGGGGTTTTCTATGCAGAGGAGGGTGGTGGGGTTGCCCTCCCCGCTCGTGTTACTGGGTAGCTGGTTGTGGGTTCCCCCCTCGCCTCTGGGGGTGATGTGTTGGGAGCTGTGATTTCCTGGTTGTTCCCTCTCGCCCTGCACTTCTTCCTTGCTTCTGCCGCCATGGCCCTCTCCTCCCTCGTCATGTCCCTCTGGAGGAATACTTTTTCGAATTCCCCCACATGTTGTAGGTGGCTTTTCTTTGTTAGAATCGTGTCCTTTGTGTTATTTGTGTGTGCGTGTGTGTGTGTGTGTGTGTGTGTGTGTGTGTGTGTGTGTGTGTGTGTGTGTGTGTGTGTGTGTGTGTGTGTGTGTGTGTGTGTGTGTGTGTACTTACCTAGTTGTACTTACCTAGTTATGCTTGCGGGGTTTGAGCTCTGGCTCTTTTGTCTCGCCTCTCAACTGTCAGTCAACTAATGTACAGGTTCCTAAGCCTACTGGACTCTCATATCTACACTTGAAGCTGTGTATGGAGTCAGCCACATCACTTCCTAGTGCATTCCATTTGTCTACTACTCTGACACTGGAAAAATTCTTTCCAACGTCTCAATGGCTCATTTGGGCACTCAATTTACACATGTGTCCCCTAGTGCATCTGCCCCTTGTGTTAAATACCCTGTCTCTATCTTCCCCTATCAATTCATTTGAGAATCTTGTATGTGGTGATCGCGTCCCCCCTAACTCTTCTGTCTTCCAGCGACGTGTGGTTTAATTCCCTTAGTCTCTCCTCGTAGCTCATACCTCTCAGCTCGGGTTCTAGTCTGGTTGCAAACCTTTGAACCTTTTCCAGTTTAGTCTTATGCTTGACTAGATATGGACTTCATGCTGGGGCTGCATACTCCTGGATTGGTCTGACATATGTGGTATACAAAGTTCTAAATTTTTCCTTACACAAGTTTCTGAATACCTTCTTATGTTGGCCAAGCTGGCATATTCCGCTGATGTTATCCTCTTGATATGGGCATCACTGGACAGGTCTGGCGTGATTTCAACCACCAAGTTTTTTACTCTCTGTGACTCTTGAAGAATTTCATCAACCAAATGATACCTTGTATCTGGCCTCCTGCTCCCTACACCTACCTTCATTACATTACATTTGCTTGGGTTAAAGTCTAACAACCATTTGTTCGACCATTCCCTCAATTTTTCTAAGTCTTCTTGAAGACTCAAGTAGTCCTCCTCTGTCTTAATCCTTCTCATAATTTTGGCATCGTCAGCAAACATTGAGAGAAATGAATCTATACCCTCCTGGAGATCATTTACGTATATCAGAAACAAGATAGGACCGAGTACAGAGCCCTGTGTGACTCCACTGGTAAATTCACGCCAATCTGAGGTCTCACACATCACTGTAACTATTTGCTTTCTATAGCTTAGGTACTCCCTTATCCACTGGAGCACCTTACCAGTTACTTCTGCCTGTCACTCTAGCTTATATACCAGCCTCCTATGGGGTACTGTGTCAAAAGCTTTCCGACAATCCAAGAAAATTCAGTCCGCCCAGCCTTCTCTTTCTTGCTTAATCTTTGTCACCTGGTCATACAATTCTATTAAGCCAGAAGGCAAGATTTACCCTCCCTGAACCATGTTGGTGATTTCTCACGAAGTCTCTTCTCTCCATATGTGTTACTAGGTTTTTCCTCACGATCGTCTCCATCACCTTACATGGTATACAAGTCAAGGATACTGGCCTGTAGTTCAGTGCCTCTTGTCTGTCACCCTTTTTTGTATATTGGGACTACATTAGCCGTATTTCATATTTCTGGTAGGTCTCCCGTTTCCAGTGACCTACTATACACTATGGAGAGCGGCAAGCAAAGTGCCTATTCACACTTTTTCAATACCCATGGCGAGAACCCCTCTAGACCAACAGCCTTTCTCACATCCAAATCTCTTGACCTTAACTCTCGTAATTTCAAATCCTTCCAAGGCCGCCTGGTTTACTGTCCTCTCTCCTAGCACAGTGACCTTACCCTCTTCGATTAAGAAGATCTCCCGGAACCTCTTGTTGAGTTCTTCACACACTACTTTATCAGTCTCTAGATACCTGTCCTCGCCTCTTCTAAGTTTCGTTACCTGTTCTTTCCCTGTTGTTTTCCTCCTGATGTGACTGTGGAGTAGCTTTGGTTCTGTCTTGCCTTTGTTTGCTATACCATTTTCATAATTTTTCTCTGCTTCTTTTCTCACACTAACATACTCATTCCTGGTTCTCTGGTATCTCTATCTGCTTACTGGTGTTCTGTTATTTCGGAAGTTCCTCCACGCCCTTTTGTTCAGTTCCTTTGCTTCCATACATGCCCTGTTAAATCATGGATTCTTCTTTGCTTCTCAGATTTTTCCTTTTGGTCCAGGATAAACCTGTTTACTGCCTCCTGACACTTTTGGGTGGCATAGTCCATCATGTATTGTACAGACTTAGCTCTAAGGCCTGCGTCCCATGGTATATCCCATAGGAAACTTCTCATTTCCTCATAATTCCCCTTTCGGTATGCCAGCCTTTTATTTCCTAGTTCTTTCTTGCGGGAGGTAAATCCTAGCTGTACCAGGTACTCAAAGATCAATGCACTGTGATCACTCATTCCCAAGGGTGGTTCCAACTTAGCTTCTCTTATATCCCACTCATTTAGGGTAAAAATCAGATCAAGCATTGCTGGTTCATCCTTCCCTCTCATTCTTGTTGGTTCTTTGATGTGAGGGCTTAGAATGTTTCTTGTTGCCACGTCCAGCAGTTTAGCTCTCCATGTATCTTCCTTCATTTAGGCCTCTGTTCTCCGAATCTGTCTTCCGGTGTTTGAAGTCTCCCATGATTAGTAATCCAGATCCATTCCTGCTAGCGACAGAAGCTGCTCTCTCCATTATGTTAATTGTGGCAATGTTGTTTCTATCATATTCCGGTCTGGGCCTTCCGTCATTTGCTGGTGGATTATATATGACTAGGACTATAATTTTTTGTCCTCCAGTTGCTGTGGTATCTGTTATGTAGTCACTGAAACCTTCACAGCCCTGAATAACCATCTCCTCAAAACCCGAGAATTTTCTAACCAGCAGAGCTACAGACTGCATGTGTCTGTATTCACCTAGTTGTGTTTGCGGGGGTGGATTTTTTTGATCATTCGGCCCGCCTCTCAACTGTCAATCAACTGTTTACTAACTACTTTTTTTCCAAACCACACACCCCAGGAAGCAGCCCGTGACAGCTGAATAACTCCCAGGTACCTATTTACTCATAGGTAACAGGGGCATTCAGGGTGAAAGAAGCTTTGCCCATTTGTTTCTGCCTAGTGCCGGAATCGAACCCGCACCACAGAATTACGAGTACTGTTCGCTATTCACCAGGCTACCAGGCCCCCGAGCGTGTGTACTCACCTAATTGTGCTTGCGGGGGTTGAGCTATAGCTCTTTGGTCCTGCCTCTCAACTGTCAATCAACAGGTGTACAGGTTCCTGAGCCTACTGGGCTCTATCATATCTACACTTGAAACTGTGTATGGAGTCACCACCACCACATCACTTCCTAATGTATTCCATTTGTCAACCACTCTGACACTAAACAAGTTCTTTCTAATATCTCTGTGGCTCATTTGGGCACTCAGTTTCCACCTGTGTCCCCTTGTGTGTGTGCCCCTTGTGTTAAATAACCTGTCTTTATCTACCCTGTCGATTTCCTTGAGAATCTTGAACGTGGTGATCATGTCCCCCTAACTCGTCCGTCATCCACCGAAATGAGGTTTAATTCCAGTAGTCTCTCCTCGTAGCTCATACCTCTCAGCTCGGGTACTAGTCTGGTAGCAAACCTTTGAACCTTTTCCAGTTTAGTCTTATGCTTGACTAGATATGGACTCCATGTTGGAGCTGCATACTCCAGGATATGTCTGACATATGTGGTATAATGTCTGAAAGATTCCTTACACAAATTTCTAAATGCCGTTCTTATGTTAGCCAACCTGGCATATGCCGCTGATGTTATCCACTTGATATGAGCTTCAGGGGACAGGTCTGGCGTGATATCAACCCCCAGGTCTTTCTCTCTCTCTGACTTTTGAAGTATTTCATCTCCCAATTGATACCTTGTATCTGGTCTCCTGCTTATTACCTCTATCTTCATTATATTACATTTGCATGGGTTAAACTCTAACAACCATTTGTTCGACCATTCCTGCAGCTTGTCCAGGTCTTCTTGAAGCCTCAAGCTGTCCTCCTCTGTCTTAATCCTTCTCATAATTTTGGCGTCGTCAGCAAACATTGAGAGGAATGAGTCTATACCCTCTGGGAGATCATTTACGTATATCAGAACCAGGATAGGTCCAAGCACAGAGCCCTGTGGGACTCCACTGGTGACTTCACGCCATTCTGAGGTCACACCCTTCACTGTAACTCTCTGCTTCCTATTGCTTAGGTACTCCCTTATCTACTGGAGCGCCCTACCAGTTACTCCTGCCTGTTTCTCCAGCTTATGCATCAACCTTTTATGGGGTACTGTGTCAAAGGCTTTCCGACAGTCCAAAAAAATGCAGTCGGCCCATCCTTCTCTTTCTTGCTTAATCTTTGTCACCTGATCATATAATTCTATTAAGCCTGTAAGGCAAGATTTACCCTCCCTGAACCCATGTTGATGGGTTGTCACGAAGTCTCTTCTCTCCAGATGTGTTACTAGGTTTTTTCTCACAATCTTCTCCATCACCTTGCATGGTATACAAGTTAAGGACACTGGCCTGTAGTTCAGTGCCTCTTGTCTGTCACCCTTTTTGCATATTGGTACTACATTAGCAATCGTATATATTTCTGATATTTCTGGTAGGTCTCCCGTTTCCAGTGACCTACTATACATTATGGAGAGTGGCAAGCAAAGTGCTCCTGCACACTCTTTCAATACCCATGGTGAGATTCTGTCCGGCCCAACAGCTTTTCTCACATCCAGCTCCAATAGGTGCTTCTTGACCTCATCTCTTGTAATTTCGAACCTTTCCAAGGTCACCTGCTTTGCTGCCACCTCTCCTAGCGCTGTGACTTCTCCCTGTTCTATTGTAAAGATCTCCTGGAACCTTTTGTTGAGTTCTTCATACACCTCTTTGTCATTCTCTGTGTACCTGTCCTCGCCCACCCTAAGTCCCATCACCTGTTCCTTCACTGGTGTCTTCCTCCTGATGTGACTGTGTAGTAGCTTTGGTTCGGTCTTGGCTTTATTAGCTATATCATTTTCATACCTTTTCTCAGCTGCTCTTCTCACACTAACATACTCGTTCCTGGTTCTCTGGTATTTTTCTCTACTTTCTGGTGTTCTGTTATTACGGAAGTTCCTCCATGCCCTATTGTTCATCTCCTTTGCTTTCATACACTCCCTATTAAACCATGGATTCTTCCTTTGCTTCTCTGTTTTTTCCTGTCGGGCTGGGACAAACCTGCTTACAGCCTCCTGACATTTTTGGGTGACATAGTCCATCATGTCTTGTATGGACTTGGTTCCGAGTTCTGTGTCCCAATGTATACCCCATAGGAATTTATTCATCTCCTCATAGTTTCCCTTTCGGTACGCCAGCCCTTTGTTTCCAAGTTCTTTTTTGGGGGTGATAATTCCTAGCTTAACCAGGTACTCAAAGCTCAATACACTATGATCACTCATTCCCAAGGGGGCTTCCAACTTAACTTCCCTTATATCCGACTCATTTAGGGTAAATATCAGATCAAGCAAGGCTGGTTCATCCCCTCCTCTCATTCTTGTCGGTCCCTTGACGTGCTGACTTATAAAGTTACTTGTTGCCACATCCAACAACTTAGCTCTCCATGTGGGTCTCTGTTCCCCCAATCTATCTTCCCATGGTTGAAGTCTCTCATGATTAGTAGTCTGGATCTGTTCCCGCTAGCCACAGAAGCTGCTCTCTCTATTATATTGATGGTGGCCAAGTTGTTTCTATCATATTCCTGTCTGGGTCTTCTGTCATTCGGTGGGGGGATATATATGACTACTACTATAATTTTCTGTCTTCCAGTTGCTATGGTGCCTGATATGTAATCACTGAAACCTTCACAGTTCTGAATTACCATCTCTTCGAAACTCCAACCTTCTCTTAGTAGCAAAGCTACACCACCTCCTCCTCTCCCTTCTCTCTCTTTCCTCACTACATAGTAGCCCTGTGGAAACACTGCATTTGTTATGGTTTTCGTTAGCATTGTTTCTGTGAATGCTATTATGTCTGGGTTTTCTTCTAGTGCCCATTCTCCGAGTTCACTTGTTTTATTTGTAATCCCATCTATGTTAGTGTGCATTGCCTTGAAGCTCACTTTCTTCTGTTCATTTTCTTGTCCCTTTTTTGGCGAGCATTCTGCTGGTGTGGGAAGCTGTTCCGTGGGTGAGAAGATCTGTGAGGTGGTTTACAGGGTCTCAAAGGATTTTGGGGTGGGGGGTGGGGGTTTAAGGGAAGGGGGGGACAGGTAGGGTGTGGGTTAAGGAGATAGGGGGGACATGGAAGATACGGGGTGAGGGGGGATAGGAAGGGTATGGGATGAAGGGGGAGGGGAGACAAGGGGGAAAGTGGGAGGGGGGACATGACGGGAATGGGTGACAGGGTCAGAATGGGGTGGGGTGGGGGGGGGTCGCGAGGGGGGGGGCAGGTAGGGTGAGGGGAAGGGAGGGTTTCTATGCAGAGGTGGGTGGTGGTGTTGCCCTCCCCTCTGGTGTTGCTGGGATGCTGGTCTTGGGTTCCTCTCTTGTCTCTAGAACTGTTTTGTTGGGGGCTGTGATTTCCTGGTTTGCTCCTCTCTCCCTGCTCTTCCTCCTTGTCTCTGCTGCCCTGGCTCTCGCCTCCTTCATCCTGTCCCTCTGCAGGAATACTTTTTTGTATCCCTCCACATGCTGCCGACGACTCTTCCTTTCGAGAATATCCTCCTTCGTGGTTTCGTTTGTAAGCACCACCTTTACAAGTCGGTTTCTGTCCTTGTTGTACCAGCCCAACCTGAAAACCTTCTCAATGTTTTGTTCAGCCCCTTCCATCTGTAACCCTTTCAGTAGCCCATGTACTGCCTCTCTATCCTTGCTATTCCATTCTTGCCTGTTGGATCCTTCCTGTTCTTTGATGCCTACAACTACCACTGATCTTTTTCTCTCCAGCAGCTGAGTGGTGCACCTTGCTGCTTCCTGTGTGGTAGCAGCTTGCATGGCTACCTCCCTCACTTTGGCCATTGCTTCTGAGCTCTTTTTCAGTATGTCTGCAAATGTTTCAGGTACAGAGGCATTTCCTTCCAATGTAACATTCCCACCTTCCCTTTGGATGATAATCTGATGCTCAGTCTCTTTATTTTTCTCTGTGAGGGATTTGATCTCCTCCCTTGCCGATGTCAGCTCACTTTGCAGGTTGTTAATTGTAATCCTCATTTCATGCATCTCCCTCCTGAATTCCTCCAGAACTTGGGTTAACTTGTGTGCAATGTCATTCTCATACTGCTTCTCTGCTACTTTCCTAGTTTCTGTGTACACATTTCTGGCCTCTTTGATACATTGGAATTTCTTATTATTCTGTGCTCTAAATATTTCTTCCATGATTTTTTTGTTGTTCCCTTTGCTCTCGGATATTTACTGTTGAACCAATGGCAAATGCGCGTTTTGTTTCCCTTAGTGATGGATTAAATGAACAAATCCAAAACAAATCATTTGATGCATCACACTATTGTGATTTATGTGTGTAATGGATTAAATCTGTCTGAGTTTGTTAGATATATAGTCCATCATGCCATGTGTTGATTTTCCTCTGAGTTCTCTTCCCCATTTTATCTGCTACAGGAATTCGCTGACCTTCTGGTATTCTTCTCTCTTGTATGTTAACCTTACATTATCCTCCTTGATACATCTTTTTGTGGTCGTCATTGTCACCACGTATTCCAGGACTAGAACAGAATAGCCAGTGGCTCCTAGTGGCATTTCATGTTTATGTTTGCAATGTCCATCTCTTTCTGCGCAAAGACCAGATCTACCCTAGCTGTTTGCTCACTACCCCCTTCTCCTTGTTTCCTCTTTGACATGTTGCATCAGGAGTGTTCCTTTCTACTACTTCTTCTACAATCTTTTCCTCCTCTCAGTAGTCTTTCGCTTCTCAGTATTTGGAATTTCCTTGGGAAATGCTAACCATACCAGTTACTTTGGTTTTTACTAATGTTATTACATTACATTACTGTTTCCTCAGTCCTTTAGTCAAGTTCATATGCTTTATCAGACAATCCATTGGCTTTGGTGTACTTTGGTGCTTTGGCTTCTAGAGTCTCTATTGTTGTATTGTCCTTTGAATGTCTAGATTCCAGCCTAGGTACGTCCTTCAACATCTCCATGGGGGAATGTTGGTGGAAGTAAGTCTGTAGATATGTTGGATTTCTGGTATGTTTGGTTTAGGGGAGGAGCTAGAGGTATTTTAGTTTTTCGTTCCTTGTCAAGCCTAGGAACCAATTCCTTCTAACTGGGGTTCTAGCTGCTCGTTAGTCATGTTACCTGTTTACATGGTCTTACACTATATTTCTACTATGTGGGTGTTGCTCTCGCGTTTCCTGGGTGAATTAGAAATCTCTTGTCTCTTGTCTCACTCCCTCCTCTAGCTGGCTATATTGCCCACTCTCCTTCCTTCAATCCTTTTCTCTGCCCTGCTCCTTGTTTGTTCTATCATTGTATTTATTCCTGCCTGCTCATATCATTCTGGAGGAAGAGCCTTTGAAATCCCTCTCATTGTTCTTAGAACTCTTTTTCAATTCATCAAGATGCTTGAAGCATTTGCATTAGTAACTATCAGTTTGATTGGACTAGGTTTCTTATTTTCTTGTGAAAGTATATGACCCCAGCCAGTACATTTCTCTTGACAGTACATGAGCCCAGCCTGTACATTTCTCATAACAATATATAACCCCAGCCTGTACATTTCTCGTGACAGTACATAACCCCAGTCCGTACATTCCTCGTGACAGTACTTGACCCCAACCTGTACATTTCTTGTGACAATATATGACCCCAGCCTATACATTTCTCGTGACAGTACATAACCCCAGTCCGTACATTCCTCGTGACAATATATGACCCCAGTCCGTACATTCCTCGTGACAGTATATGACCCCAGCCTATACATTTCTCGTGACGTATATGACCCAAGCCTGTACATTTCTCGTGACGTATATGACCCAAGCCTGTACATTTCTCGTATCAGTATACATCCCTAGCCCGTACATTTCTCGTGACAGTTGTTACGGTGCCCTCTCCTATATATTCCCTTATCCAGCGAGAAGAGTCATGTCTATACACCCTGCAGATTACCTAAGTTGCAGGGATCAGTTTGACATAGGTGACAGCTAGCAAAAGTACGTTTTCGGACTAAAACTGTTATTTTAGTTTTGGCTTGTAAGAGGGCTTACGCCCCTAGTACATACAAAATGGCGACGGCCCTGCCTGGATTGCGCTTAAAATATGAAGACGCCAACAAGCTGGCGACTGACTGGCTGTGTACATGTGACGTGAGTGACCAATGAGAGCCCGCCCCTGGAAGCTGTGATGTCACCGGGAGGCCTGGCTCAGAGCCTGCAGGGCACTGAACCCGCAGAGATTCACGGCGCTTCATTGAGAGCAGACGTGCGCTGGTTGAGCTCTCGAGTTCGAAGTCCAGGAGCTTTATTCAGTGGAGTAACGCAGCATGATAAGTGCACAGCGACTACAGAAGACTAAACACTTCAGAGAAGTGCGAGGAAGTCGAGTTCCAGCAGTATAAGGACGCCGAGGATTGTGAGCTGAAAGTCTTGGAAGAGTCTGGCGTGGCGACGGCAAGAGTAGTGAGTGGTTCGCCGCCAGTGAAAAACACCGTCGTTTTTCACCGTCAGTGAAAAACGAGATACTCAGAGCTGCTGTGATTGGATCACGCCCATTGGGAACTCATGAAGGAGAAGGCGCTTCCAGGTCCATGAGTATGTGGTCGCGGTAAAGGGGCGACTGAGGGAGATGGAGTGAGCACTGTCGACTGGATGAACCAGCGACCGGGAACTGCAATATGGGAGTGAGCATGGAGACGACGCGTATCTTCACGATAACTCAACCGGATTGCCGAGGAATGACGTGAGGGACCAGAACCACGACGAACAACGGAGTCCAGGCATCTGAGGACAGGATTGTATTAAAGGTAGATCATTATTCCCTCACATTTTCCCTTGGTATTAGGCAAGATAGACCTAGTGATATACTTAGGTTATGTTAGAATATTTATAGATACTATAGGAGTAGATTAGGCTGTAGGGCAGCTTGCATATATTATCTACTGCCTGGCGAAAACAGCGATCGGCGTGAGTGGCCTAGCCGATAAAGGACTGTGTGACTACGGGATGCGAGCCGGCTCCAGGAGGAGGAGGGGGCTGTAGACCCCCCTTTAAATTCGCCCAACTGACGCAAGTTGCTGGAGATCACCAGAGAAGCGCTGCTGTCTACTGTTATTATTATTACAATACATGTCTTTATATGCATACTTCACCCATGTTTATATAGTTCTTTCTCTAGTAAATTTTATCAACTTTTATCGTGCTTTTGTGTGTCCTCCATCTCATTGAGAATTAAGAATAAATGATACTTGATTGCACCATTTAAAATGGCATTATATGGAAGGGAGACCCTTGGCTGGCAACACGACATTAGATATAAACTAAGAGCGTAGCTGGGACGCAGAGAAGATTACCCAGCTGGCGACCAGGAAATCAAGGTGAGAACTGAGGTTATGGCCGGTGGTCCGGCAAAACTTTACATGTGCAGGTGGGCAGACCTGGTTGGGGAGTCGCGCATTGCAGGATCGAGCTCAAGTAGTGTGCGCTGGGCCTTCTCCTCTCCCCCTTGGATCCAAGGTCCAGTAGTGGTGACCGGACTTGAGGCATGACTTAGAGAGCTCCCTGGGGATGATGCATGGTATCCTAGTAGAGGGAGAGCAGACCCGCGGTGTGGGGTTACAGGATTTGTAGCATGATTTCCCCCCTGTTTAACTGTAACCCCACGTAACACAAGGCCAAGGTGAGGGACGAGTGACAAGTACATAACCCCAGCCTGTACATTTCTCGTGACAAGTACATGACCCTAGCCTGTACATTTCTCGTGACAAGTACATGACCCCAGCCCGTACATTTCTCGTGACAGTACATGACCCCAGCATGTACATTTCTCGTGACAGTATATGACACTAGCCTGTACATTTCTCGTGACTGTATATGACCCCAGCCCGTACATTTCTCGTGACAGTACATGACCCCAGCATGTACATTTCTCGTGACAGTATATGACACCAGCCTGTACATTTCTCGTGACTGTATATGACCCCAGCATGTACATTTCTCTTGACAGTGCATGACCCCAGCATGTACATTTTTAGTGACAGTATATGACACTAGCCTGTACATTTCTCGTGACTGTATATGACCCCAGCCTGTATATTTCTCGTGACTGTATATGACCCCAGCATGTACATTTCTCGTGACTGTATATGACCCCAGCATGTACATTTCTCGTGACAGTATATGACCCCAGCATGTACATTTCTCGTGACAGTATATGACCCCAGCATGTACATTTCTCGTGACAGTATATGACCCCAGCATGTACATTTCTCGTGACTGTATATGACCTCAGCATGTACATTTCTCGTGACAGTATATGACCCCACCTCGTACATTTCTCGTGACAGTATATGACTCCAGAGTGTACATTTCTCGTGACAGTATATGACCCCAGAGTGTACATTTCTCGTGACAGTATATGACCCCAGCCTGTACATTTCTCGTGACAGTATATGACCCCCAGCCCGTACATTTCTCGTGACAGTATATGACCTCAGAGTGTACATTTCTCGTGACTGTATATGACCCCAGATTGTACATTTCTACCAGATCTGTTTGAACCTCTGGAAGGCGAAGCCCTCTTATGAGCTTTACTAATGATTCTCTTTCTAATTGCATACGGTTCACTGTGGTGTCTGTTTTTTTTATCTTAGGCAGACGCTGAAATATTATCGTTCCTTCTTTTAGTATTATCCTCATAGTTTGTTGTTTTATTGTCTGTGAATTTGCAATTTGAGACCAGCATTCATCATCTTTTTTTCCACTGCAGTGTTCATACTGACAATTTGTTACAGGGTTCAGGTTTTCGAGTTTTGTCTTAATGGTTGATAGCCTCTCCTGGTACAATACATCAATTGTCTCCTTCATTTGAGGTTTGTTCATGTCATCTGCCAACTTTCATATTTTATTTATGTTCCAACTTTACAACTATCTCCTGTGTTTTACATCTAACTTCTCTCAAGTTATTCATATTTTCTCCATTTCCTTCTGCCAAAAGCTTTTAGCTTCCAAGTCATGTTTCATTATTCTCTAATGGCGCTGTTCTCACTCAGTTGTCGCCTCCCTACTTCTGAAATTCCGTAGTTCCTCTCAAAGTTTTGACATTTTGCTTCAAAATTTCTCAATTAAATCCTTTATCAGTTTCTTGCAGTCATCCTTGAACATTATTATCATCTGATTCCATCTATAACGGGACTCGTCACACTGCTCTTTATTTGCTCCAAAATATCTTCAATCTCAATTTTATTCAAATTTTTTGCATTCACCATTGTCTTTGAGGAAAGAGAGAGAAGGGAGAGGAGGAGGTGGTGTAGCTTTGCTACTAAGAGAGTAGTAGGGTGTAAGACTCACAGACGAATTTTTTTTTCTGGGAGAAAATTCGTTTGTGAGTCGTGGGGGTTTCAGGTGAATTTGGAAATTCCCCTGTGAGTCGTACGACTCACAGACGAATTTTTGTTTTCAGGGAAATTCGTGTCTGGGAGTGAGGGTTTTCAGGTAAATTTTGTCAGTCACAGATTTTAGAAGTAAGGATTTCTTATGATTAAAATAATTTCCGATACTTAGAAGTTTGTTAAGGTCTTATGGGAGAAATTCAAATATCGTATGTAGCGCTTTAGGGTTTTCAGGAGAACTCTACGGACATATTTTACATGTTTTCAACTTACAAAAATCGTCTATGTAAGCCATAGTTTTTCAGGTAAATTTAGAAAATCACCTGTGCGGACCAAGGTTTTCAGGTCTCGTACCTCACATCACCTCCCTCCCCCCTTACCTCGCAATCTCTCGCGTCACCTTTATTTACCTTAGGCCCTGCCAGCCAGACGCTTCTTGTAGGTCGCCTCTTATCATATCTTATCTTATCTTCTCCATAATATCTGGATCGTCCCTCCTCTCTCTCTCTCTCCTCTTCATATTATTCCCTCTTCCTATTTTTCTGACATACTAATGTTTTATTCCTTTTTCATTAACCAGTCAGTTTTATACAAATGAACCGAAGCATCTCAATGTAACCTTTAATACTGAAACTGTCTCAGAGACTAACTAAGCTGGCCCCAGCTACCTGCCCAAGGCTATCTGCCCGAGGCAATCATCACCTGATTACCTGCCCTGTCATCTACCAGTCATTGTCTGCGTTCGCCACCGTAATAATTTATATATATACATTAGGCGTTAATAAAACTTATTTATTTATTTATAATTTATTTAGTCATCTAATTCTTAGTTTACACAATTTATAATAAAAGAGTTTATTCCCAGTATTCGCCAATCATTCTCGCTATTAATAAAACAGCCAAACGCTCACTCAGGGGCACACTATCGTTATTACGCTCATTCAGAGGCCCCCTCAGATTGCCTAAGGCCAAAGTCTCAGAAGCCTACACTTTCAGTCAACATTCAATCTTCATCCTGTTCACAAGGTTCCCCCAGTCTAGTCATATCATCATGTCAGTGTGTCCTCTGTGCCTGTCTCCTCTCAACAACAACGAAATCGTGCATGTGTGTCAAACTCAGTGTTTAACATGCCTAGGTGAAATGTCTATCAACGCTCTTCAAGAATGCAGACTGTACTGTATAGGATGCAACGGGCCTACACCGCCTGGACATTTTGACGTAACCTGTACCAGCTGTGGACAACTCTATTGTGCAAATCGTAAGTACCTCTTTTTCTCGCACATTCAATAAACTTTCAAAGAAAATATATATCTGAAACACACATACATACATACAGACAGTCAATTTATATATATTATTCTTATTTCAGTTCATGGTTCTATTTCCTGCCCGTACTGTCGTTTGTCCGTTAACCGGGAACCTCCCACCGAAGCCAGAAACGTCATTGAACCTCCACCCAAACGCCGTCGCATCATAAATAACCGTACGTTTTCACAATAATTTTCGTAATTTAAAAGTTAATAATTGTATATTTTAACAAGTGTATAAATAAGTAATAAGTACTCATACAGAAAAATGTTTCCATTACAGGAGTTCCTATTCGTGATCAAGAGAATCTCTTACTTGGTGGAATCAACATCCCAGCTCGTAAGTAATATTATTATTTATCTGTAATTCAGTTTTTCCTCTTATTTAGACTTTTGTTTTTCCTCTTAATAATAAATCCTCTTATTTACACGATATTTTCCTCTTAAAGTTACAAACATTGTTTTCCTATTAAGGTTTTCAAATCCTCTTAATGTTTTCAAATTTGCTTTCCTCTTAATGTTTATTCATTGCTAATATTATATTATATTACAGAATCGCCCCTGGATTCATCCCAACCCTCTGAGTGGAGCACGCCTGTACGCAGTCAACCCCAGCTTTCCCAGGAGCTAGAAGAAGATGCACCAGACGGCAACCTTCAGGCATCCTCAGATGAAGAAGAAGATAATCAACCCCCTGTTCACGACATATCAGATGAAGAAGTCAACGCTCCAGATTCCCCAGAGGTACTTAACTTAGATAATGTTGTTCCGCGAGTGTTAGAAGTCATACGCCATTTCGAAGGATCATTCTCGAGACATTCTTTCTCCATTCCCGGTCATTTAGACGCTGACCCCAGCTTATATATAAATAGGTATAGGGAATTTTTTATAGAATATATAGACAATCAGTTCAGACAAATACAGGAAGAATTCCCTCCCTCATTTCACATTTACCCTGATGTAAGCCTAATTTTGCAAAAACTTAATCATGCCGACGATCAATATGAAATATTAGACGAAGTATTTTCAATTAGAGGCGAAACTCAGACTGTTACACAGGAAGAGGTGGAAGTTCTTGTAAATTCATGGGTTGACGAAATGTCTGCTAAAATTGACGAATGCCTAAAAAATGTCCAATCCTCAAGTATAGGAATTCATTCCATGTCTGGCTTTGCCATTAATTTTTCATATATTCGCCACCCTATGCACCTTGGATCTTACGTACCATATCCTGCGAAATTAAGGGGTAAAGAATCAGTATTTAATGCTGAAAGTGAAGGAGATGAGTGTTTGTTACAGTGCATTGCAGCATATAAAAACTTAGCATTGGGCAGGACCCTAGATAACGTTAGAAAGTGTTACAAAAACCTTCGATGTGTAGAAGATTCGTAGTATGGGCAGATGAAATCAGATTCCCCGTATCATTTGATAACTTTAAGAAAATAGAGAAGCTTAACAAAATTTCTATTTATATTTATACAATAACTCATGAAAGTAACAGATACTATCTTAGTTTAGCTAGGAAAAGTATGCCGATAAAGTCCCTTTGTTGTTATTAGAAGGCAAGCATCTTTGTTTGATCAAGGACTTTGATAAATTTGTAAAGAATATTAACCATAATCAGTATACTATTCCTAACACTCATAAATTCTGCAAAATTTGTCTTTTGCATGCTCCCTTAGATGAAATTCAGGCTCACGAAGAGTCATGCACTGTATCCCAAGTATTTTCGTTCTGTAACGCTAATGATAAAATCAGTTTTAAAAATTACGGTAGGACCTATAGCCCAACTCACACCGCCTATTACGATTTTGAATGTCTATTAGACCGTCAAAATCCTAGAGGCATGGTGGAATGTAAGCATAAAGCAATTGCTTATGCTTACATGATTTTAGACAGGGAATTCAATGTCGTAGAAACGTATTCATACGTAGGCCCAGACGCGGTCAATCATTTTATTACAAAGCTAGAAGCCTCATGGAAAGCTATCCATGCTCAGCTCCCCAACTTCCCTAAGAACTTGTCTAGAGAACAGGAAAGAATGTTTCAAAGACAAAATACGTGTCAATTGTGTCATCAAACTTTCAAGAATAAGAAAGATAAACATAGACATCATAATCATGCTATTCAGGAAAATAATTACTTAGGTGCTTATTGTGCTCGTTGCAATTTACAATGTAAAAATGCTCATAGATACTTGACCACATTTTCCCATAATGCTGCCTATGATCTTGGAATTATACTTAAAGAACTGTCCAAAAATCCTCACCGCGATGTAGAAATTCTAACCAAGGAAGGATTGAAATTTATGCAAGTCATCATAGGTAAACTTAAATTCCTAGATAGCCTAGCTCTCCTTAATGGGTCATTAGGAACCTTAGCAAGCGAGCACGTTGCCGGTAAGAAAGCCACCAAGTACACTGAACACATACTAAATGGCGTATCCGATGAAGCTAAAGCTCTGTTAATTAAAGGTAAACAAAGCCTATGTTATGATTATATTTCTTCCATGGACGTGTTAGACGAACCTCAGCTCCCGTCGCGAGATAAGTTTTACAATGTTTTACATGACGCTCCACTGTCTGAAGAAGATTATAACAATGCTCTTAAAGTATTTAATTTAGGGAACTGTACAAACATCAAGGATTACCTCATGTTATATTTAAAAGTTGACGTGGGAATGCTAGTTGATATATTTACACTTTGGCGAACATCACTGAAAGAAATTTATGAACTAGATATTGTTTTCTATGTATCACTTCCTAGTTATGCTTGGGATGCATTCTTATTTAAATCAAAAGTTGTACTTGACTATGTGTATGATCAGAATATATATGATTTGTTGAGAAGGAATCTTATAGGGGGGTTCACATCTTCCATAAGACAATTTACACAGGCTGTTAACGAGCACACTACATCTAACCCTAGCTCTGATGACGATACTCACATTTTGTACCTCGACTTCAACAGCCTATATGCAGCGTGCATGGCTGAGGTACTTCCCCAGGGAGGGATTAGACAATTAACTGACCTTGAGCGGGATACCTTATTAGGGCATGGGTTACAACATATCCCCTGTAATCAAGACAAAGGTTATTGGATTTTATGCGATACCAAACATGTATCTCCCGAGATAGCCAGGTATACCGATGATCTGCCCCTTGTACTGTCTCATACTAATATAACGGAGGAGTTTTTGTCAGAGTACAGTAAGAAAACCCTTAATGATGAAAAACGTAAGCTCCCACCTAAAAATACTAAGTTAATTGCATCCCACTTGCCCCAAAACAACTACTTAGTAAGCCTTGATTTCCTGCTATTGCTATTAAAACTTGGACTAGAAGTTGAACGAGTAAAAACAATCTATGAATTTAAACAGGCTCCCTATTTAAAAGATTTTATTTCAACCAACATTCGAGAACGAGCCAATACCACCTGTAAAGTTAAAGAAAAAGCTTTTAAACTCATAAGTAATAGTCTGTACGGGAAATCAATGACAAATATATCTAGATATGCTAATACTCACCATCTAGTAACGACAAAACATTCATTCTTAACTCATGCAAGAAACCCTTTGTATAAACGAGCTTTCTCTTTAGGTCAAGATAGGGTTCTCTGTACAGTAATGAAAGACATCCTTAAAGTTACCACTCCTTCTTACATGGGATATCAGATCTTGCAGATAGCCAAGAGGCGTTTATACGAGTTCTGGTATAATGTAGTTAAAGCCCATTATGGGGAGAGAGCTAGACTAATTTATACGGATACAGACTCATTCATATTTACTCTGACCTGTAAAGATGCTTTCCAAGAAATGACAAAAGCTCCTCTAGTAGATTATATGGATTTCAGTAATTTTGACAAAGATCATCCCATGTATTCTGCTACTCGCAAAGGTGAATTAGGACTCCTCAAGTCAGAAGTAAAGCAGAAAATTATAACTGAATTAATTGCACTCAAGTCTAAAACTTATTCTCTCCTAACCCTTGATAAAGAACATTTATGTAAATGTAAAGGGATTCCTTATCACCAACAAAAGAAAATAACACATGCATCTTTTCAGAACACATTAGAGACAAATACAACTTTTAATTTTGTATCCCGATCCATTCGTAATGTTAATGGACAGATATGCACGTGTAAAACAACTAAGCGCGGTCTGTCAGCTTTTGATGACAAGAGGTACCTCATTAGTCCCACAGAGTCATTAGCTTACGGTCACCCAGACATTCCAGAGCGTGAGGTACAGGAAGAGGTACAGGTAGAGGAAGAGGTACAGGTAGAGGAAGAGGTACAGGTAGAGGAAGAGGTACAGGTAGAGGAAGAGGTACAGGTAGAGGAAGAGGTACAGGTAGAGGAAGAGGTTCAGGTAGAGGAAGAGGTGCAGGTAGGGGATCCAGTAATTGTAGATAATCCCCAACCAAGACGTCAATTGTTCCCCATTTTTAATCTTTGGGAAAAGCGGGATAGAGTCGCTCAGCAATTATTCCCTAACAACAACTAAGTCTGTTACTGTATTGTCTATGTATTATCTATAACTATATTCAAATGTCTATGATATTGTATTGGCTTTGATTTGTTACTGTATTTGATATGATATGACTATGATTTATTTTGTTACTGTATTGGATATGATTTGTTACTGTATTGGATATGTTATGACTATGATTTAATGTCTATGATAATGTATATTCTATGATTTTATTACTGTATTTGATATGTTCAAATTGCTATTTTAAGACTATGATTTATTTGTTACTGTATTGGCTATGATTTGTTACTGTATTTGATATGTTATGACTATGATTTTATTACTGTATTGGATATGTTATGACTATGATTTTATTGGCTATGATATTTTATATTCTATGATTTTATTACTGTATTGGATAAGAAATGACTATGATTTTATTGGCTATGATATTTTATATTCTATGATTTTATTACTGTATTGGATAAGAAATGACTATGATTTTATTGGCTATGATATTTGATATTGTATATTCTATGATTTTATTACTGTATTGGATATGTTATGACTATGATTTTATTGGTTATGTTTAAAATAAAAACTCGAATGTAGATTTCGTTTAAATACTCCTTTCATTATATATTTGTAGTTAGTCTATTGAATCCTAGCAACATGGAAGGGCAGAAAAAAGTTATTACTGAATCCCAGTTGAATATATTTAGTGAACCGTCAAGAATTATTATTGCTGGATTTTCAAATGGTGGGTTTATGTGCTAAAATGATAGAGAAATATCAGCAGAACTTTGCAAAAATAATTATCTGTGGAAGCGGGTATAAAGAGTTGAGAACTAATCCACTCATTAAACATAAGATATCTTTTTCTCTGAAATTGTAAACCCTTTAGACGATCGTGATCCAGAGGACACATCTCATATATTAGTTGTTTATGATGACTTGTATGTTGAATCTACAAATTCTAAAATAGTAAGTGATATATTTACTAAGGGACGGCATGAGAACATCTCTGTTATTTTTATAACCCAAAATATATTTTTCAGTGGGAAATTTTCTAGATCTATAAGTTTAAATGCTTCTCATTTTATTCTGCTTAAATCAAGAGACTTATTCCAGATAGAAACATTAGGCAGACAAATATTCGGAAAACAAGATGCCAAGAAATTTTTAGATATATATAAGAAAGTGATTTCTCGACAGTATGGGTATTTACTTGTTGACTTGGGCGTTAAAACACCTGAATCCATAATATTTAGGGGAAATATTGTAAATGAACCCCCATATGAAATAGTGTATCAATGGTGAACATTACACAAACTCTTAATAAGATATACAATGACCCCAAGTCCATAGGTGGGTTTGGTGGCGTTTTAAAATTGTATAAGGCTGCAAAGAAAACAATCCCTGAAATAACTATAAAAGATGTGAAAGACTATTTAAAAACGTCTAATGCATATACCTTACATCTATTAAAAAAACGTAAATTTAAACGAAGACGTATCTTAGCACCTAGACCTAAAGCTTTCTTTACCAGTGACTTGGCTGATATGACATTGTTAGCTAAGCACAACAATGATATTAAATATTTATTAGTTTGTGTTGATATATTTTCAAGGTTTGCACATGTAGTTCCACTATCCACTAAATCAGGTCAGAGTGTAAGTGAAGCCATGAAAGCTGTTCTGGATTTACCTTCATCAAAAGGTGTAAGGAAGCTTAACACTGATAAGGGCGGTGAATTCTATAATAAATATATGAAACGAATGTTAGACAGTAAAAACATTGATCTGTACAGTGTATTTTCTCAGGAAACTAAAGCCAGCATTGCAGAGAGATTTATAAGAACATTGAAAACTAAGATATATAAATATTTAACGGCTTATAACACCTTAACCTATATAAATGTTTTACCTGATATGGTTAAAACGTATAATAGAACACCACATAGAGGATTAAAGGGGAAAATACCTATTGATGTACATGCATTATCTTCGCCTCAAGATGTGACTAGGCAATTTAAGCTCATGTATAAAGGAGAGCAGCAGACTAAGCTACGCATCAGTAATCATCTGTCTGTAGGAGATACAGTACGGCTTGCCTTATCTAATCGTATTTCAAAGTTCAAAAGAGGTTTTCATCAACAGAACACTAAGGAAATATTTACAATTGCTCAAATTGATACTAAACAACCCGTGCCTTTATATTATCTAAAGGACTTAAATAATAGACTTATAGAAGGCGGATTTTATAGAGAGGAGTTGACTCCCACCTACTTGTCAGATACATTTGAAATTGAGAGAATTATAAGTAAACGTAAAGTTGGTAATACTACTTTATATAAAGTTAGATACGTCGGTTACGACAGTTCATTTGATCAGTGGGTGAATTCAGATGACGTGAAGAAACTATGAAGAAGCAGCCCTTAGTTAGCAAGTATCGTGGATTTATTGAACTATTAGCTAGATTAGGTTATAATTCTAGGAAAAAGTTAATTAAGACTCTTAAAAAGGAACATATACTTTGCTTATCAGAAATATTTAATAATTTCTTAAAAAATAAAATTGAAGTTGGGAAGCCTATTTTAAAGAGACTTTCTAAATATAGAGCTCTACTCCATACATTAGCCTGTAAGAAGAAGGCTATTTCACTCAAGAAAGACATATTAACAAGTAAAAGAGGAGGTAATTTATTGGGCATTTTACTTCCCATAGCTATAAATTTCATTTCAAGGCTATTTAATAAGGAATAATGAAGGAATTCTATCTTGTACCACGAAAAGCTATTGATCAACAGAAGCCTACGGCAGTAAGTGTTGAGAAGCCTACGATGACAGTGAGAACAAATCCTGTTATACAACACTTGATAGACTTAAGATTAAAGCTTAAGGATTATGATTTTGCTGTCTCCTTGTTAAATTATTTTAATACAACTGGACTTGTAAAGTGGGATGAGGAAGGGAACATTACATCGCCAGTTACTGGGATCAATATTGTTGATGACGTTATAGGCAGGATGTGCACTCCGAAATTGTTATTCCCAGAAGATAAACTGCCTATAGCAAAGTTGTTTTTCTCTTTGACCTCTACACCTAAGAATTTATTTAGAAATGTAGATGCGAAAAATCAAGTGTTTTCTCCTCCAAGTTTGAAGAGGAAGATCAAGGCTGGAGATGAGGGAGAGTCTACCTGGATACCATATTAAGGTGAGTTTCTGTTTATTTTTTATCATTTACTATTAGTCTACAGGATGGATAGTTACGTTATATATGCAGCGAGTAACTCTGATACTGATGTATTTAAAAACAATGCTCCCAATGCTTTTGAAAATAGATTACATAATCAGCTGCCTTTAGACCCGAATAAAGCTTATGAAGTGTGCCTGAAGAATATATTCCTGCCTCCATCTTATTTCGCTGTTAGGAGGAATGACCCGGAAAGTTTTATTTCAGTTCAACTTCTAGTGTCTAATAAAAATTTATCTGATTTGAATACGGTGAATACATCTTTCACTTTAAAGTCGGATATTTTAGCCAGTGATAATTGCATAGAGCTAACGACTATTTTAAATAGAGAAATTTCTACTATATTTTCAAAAGGTTCACTGAGTTTTATAGGACCTGTACTTAATTATAATTTCCCAGATCACGGGGACATTTATATGAAATATGATTCGAGTATTAATCGAATTAAGTTTAATGCAGCATTTAGTGAGAAGTTGTTAAAATTATTTATTACAAAGGATGGAAAATTAGTTGTTCGAATTTCTTTATCTTTCGGTCGAAATATATGTAAAGTTATTGGAGCTGAAGTAGGTAAAGCCTATGATATTTTTATTATGAATAAGCTACCTAATAACAGGTTATCTGTACAAGATACATGCTATTATCATCCTAGGCCAGGAGGCCGTATAGATTTCTTGTGTGTATATTGTGATAAGGTGCAGCCAACCATGTTTGGTAATCAGATTGTAAATATCTTGGATGTTGTTTCGTTTCAAAGTAATGTAACACACAGGAAATTATATAAACCTTTAAATACGACTAATATTGATGGCATCAGTATTAGATTAACAGATCAAGATGGGGAGCCTGTATATTTTGAAAAGGATGGATGTACGATTGCAGTATTACATATTAGACCCGTTGATATATAATGGCATGAGTAGAGGGAGTTTATCATTCTCTCTTGGCCTGTTTAAACATGAGGGTCGGGTTTGTACCGCTGTCTGTTGACGAGGTAGGGCGATTTATCGCTCCTCGAGGGAAGAGAGGTGGAGCACTGGGCGATATTACTGTTTTTGATAGAAGACATTTAAGAGGAGGTGGAATATTAAGTTTCTTAACTGGTCTAGCTCGTAGAGCAACTCCTTTCCTATTAAAAACTATCATGCCAGCAGCATTGACAATGGGACAGAATGTTTTGCAGGATATAAATGCTGGTCAAGGTACTTTGAAAGATTCAATTAGAAAACGTGGTATGGAAACATTGAAAAGTATAGGTCCTAAATTGTTAGCAGGTGGCCGAATAACGAAAAGAAAAACGAAAAGACCTGCCTATATAAAGAAAATGGATAGATATAAAGACGTGTTTTCATAAAACAGTACTAGTTGTATGCTAGACGCAGACATGATGAGTGTAAATGGTCCTAGTGCAGCATTGCAAGTTCCTTTAGAAAATTATACAGCTGCTATAAGCGATGGCTTTCCTAAAGTTAATCCGCATAGAATGGTTGAAAGTACGATATTTTCAAGACAGACACAGGATATTTTACCTGTGAATTCAAGTATTAACAATAAATTTAAAGACTCTTATATTGAATTCCGTATCCCGGGAGTTAAGGGACAATTTATTGATCTTTCGAGCTTGACGCTAGAACTGATGGTTGAATTAACGGGACCTGACGGAATTACGGCTTTAGCGGATATTAAAAATGCTTCAATAGTCAATGGTTTGTCCCAGACAATGTTTAAAGCTGTAACTGTTTATTTAAATGAGCAAGTGGTGGAAACTAATTCACTATTTTCATATTTATCATATGTAAAGCTAATGACGACGCTTTCTGAATGTAAAGCTGAAAGATTTAAAGAACTGACGTATTTCTATAATGATGTTTTTCCTGAAAAATATGATGTAGATTATTTTAAGAATGCCTCAGAAGACCTTAAATCTAGATTTGTAAAGTTAAAAACTGAGGGAGTAAATTGTTGCTTTAAACTGCTATTGGACATTACAACTTTGAGCGAATATCTTTTGGATGGAATTGATATTCGTTTGAGATTAGAACTTAACAGTGATCCGTGGGTTATAAACAGTATTGAATCTGGATATAAGTTTAACATAAAACTAGCTAGAATGTGGATTGATCGGATTACTCCATTTGCATCTGGATTGGAGGCTATTAATAGAGCTCTGGCTGAACAAAATACTCCAGTTACATATACGTTTGATAAGACACTCCACAAGACGTTCATTCTTGGTAATGGGCAGCAGAGATTAAGTATTGACCAGCCATGGGGGAGCATTATCCCAGAAAATTATTTATTATGATGATGGATATGGAAGCAATATCAGGAGCGTATACACGTAATCCACTTTATTTCGAACACTGCGATTTATCTAATGTATATATTACACGTGATGGGACAAACTTATTTAATATAACTTGCAAGTTCCCGAATAAATGTTCGAAACTATACTACGAGACTCAAAATACAGTAGGCTTTAATGCTTGCAATACCTTGACATATAATTCATTTATAAAAGGAAGAACGTTACTGGCATTTAGACTAACGCCTGAGGAATTGAGAGATACCCTTCCTATAGAGGCTTCGGGCAACCTGAGAATTACATTAGAATTTGCTGTTCCAGCGAAATCAAATAAAGTTATTATTTTATTCGGAATTACAACGGGAGTATTGAGAATTTATTCTGATAGGCGAGTTGTGTGTGATACAAGAGCATGAACTGCAAACAAATTAAAACGGCATTGAACGATATGAAAGGTAGTAAAGCTAAATATATTGGATGCTATTTAGCGACGGATATATATAGAATAATGAAGCAAATACGGGATAAACCGATTATGTTTATAATAAATACCTTAGGAAGAGACTCTAAGGAAGTAATGGGTCACTGGATTGCTGTATATAAATCTAAACGGAAAATAGTTATACTCGATTCATATGGAATAAATGTGTATTCGCCATACATTTCGGAGTTTTTAAATTATTATAAAGACTGTGATGTATACACGTTTACAGAGAGACTTCAGAGTTTAAATACTTACGTATGCGGGCTATATGCGATGTTTTTCTGTTACCATCTTTCAAACAAGGATCTAAAAACTGCAATAAAGCTATTTGAAACTAGTTTTACTTATGGAGAATATATGCAGAATGATAGGAACGTAATGAGGCTATCTTATGCTTTATTTAAAAATATGCCGAGCTGCTATGAAACGCTGTGTTATGATAAGAGCGATATTTGTTGGAAAATGTGCTTGGAGACGACTGGCTGAATGAGGCTATAACAAATTATCTAACGGAAAATGGTGAGTACATTTGTTTCGAGGTTTTATGTGTCTGATAAATATTGTACATGCGTAAACGCTATCTGAAACTGTTATTCTTTATTTACAGAGATGAAGAGTGAATAGGACGGATATTATACAAGCGGATTGAGGAGCGAGCTTCTTAGAACTTCGGGCTAACTGAATCGTTTATTATAAATTGTGTAAACTAAGAATTAGATGACTAAATAAATTATAAATAAATAAATAAGTTTTATTAACGCCTAATGTATATATATAAATTATTACGGTGGCGAACGCTGACAATGACTGGTAGATGTCTGGGCAGGTAATCAGGTGATGATTGCCTCGGGCAGATAGCCTGGGGCAGGTAGCTGGGGCCAGCTTAGTTAGTCTCTGAGACAGTTTCAGTATTAAAGGTTACATTGAGATGCTTCGGTTGATTTGTATAAAACTGACTGGTTAATGAAAAAGGAATAAAACATTAGTATGTCAGAAAAATAGGAAGAGGGAATAATATGAAGAGGACAGAGAGAGAGAGAGAGGAGGGACGGTCCAGATATTATGGAGAAGATAAGATAAGATATGATAAGAGGCGACCTACAAGAAGCGTCTGGCTGGCAGGGCCTAAGGTAAATAAAGGTGACGCGAGAGATTGCGAGGTAAGGGGGGAGGGAGGTGATGTGAGGTACGAGACCTGAAAACCTTGGTCCGCACAGGTGATTTTCTAAATTTACCTGAAAACTATGGCTTACACAGACGATTTTTGTAAGTTGAAAACAGGTAAAATATGTCCGTAGAGTTATCCTGGAAACCCTAAAGCGCTACACACGTTATTTGAATTTCTCCCATAAGGCCTTAACAAACTTCTAAGTCTCGGAAATTATTTTTCTCATAAGAATTCCATACTTCTAAAATCTGTGACACAAAATTTACCTGAAAACTCTGGCTCACAGACATGATATTTCCCAGAAAAAAAAAAGGAGCCGCTGGCGCTTACACCTCACAGGGGTTCTCTGGCCTGAAAAAAAAAAGGAGCCGCTGGCGCTTACACCCCACAGGGGTCCTCTGGCCTGAAAAAAAGGAGCCGCTGGCGCTTATACCCCACAGGGGTTCTCTGGCCTGAAAAAAAAAAGGAGCCGCTGGCGCTTACACCCTACTACTTAAGAGAACGTTGGAGTTTCGAAGAGATGGTAATTCAGAACTGTGAAGGTTTCAGTGACTACATATCAGGCACCATACTAACTGGAGGACAGAAAATTATAGTAGTAGTCATATATAACCCCCCACCGAATGACAGAAGACCCAGACAGGAATATGATAGAATCAACTTGGCCACAATCAATATAGTAGAGAGAGCAGCTTCTGTGGCAAGCAGGAACGGATCCAGACTACTAATCATAGGAGACTTCAACCATGGGAAGATAGATTGGGGGAACAGAGACCCACATGGAGGCTCAGACACATGGAGAGCTAAGCTGCTGGATGTGGCAACAAGAAACTTTCTAAGTCAACACGTCAAGGGACCGACAAGAATGAGAGGAGAGGATGAACCAGCCTTGCTTGATCTGATATTAACCCTAAATGTGTCGGATATAAGGGAAGTTAAGTTGGAAGCCCAATTGGGAATGAGTGATCATAGTGTATTGAGCTTTGAGTACCTGGTTGAGCTAGGAATTATCACCCCCAAAAAAGAACTTGGAAACAAAGGGCTGGCGTACCGAAAGGGAAACTATGAGGAGATGAATAAATTCCTATGGGATATACATTGGGACACAGAACTCGGAACCAAGTCCGTACAAGACTTGATGGACTATGTCACCCAAAAATGTCGGGAGGCTGTAAGCAGGTTTGTCCCAGCCCGACAGGAAAAAACAGAGAAGCAAAGGAAGAATCCGTGGTTTAATAGGGAATGTATGAAAGCAAAGAAGCTGAACAAAAGGGCATGGAGGAACTTCCGTAATAACAGAACACCAGGAAGTAGAGAGAGATACCAGAGAACCAGGAACGAGTATGTTAGTGTGAGAAGAGCAGCTGAGAAAAGGTATGAAAATGATATAGCTAATAAAGCCAAGACCGAACCAAAGCTACTACACAGTCACATCAGGAGGAAGACAACAGTGAAGGAACAGGTGATGAAACTTAGGGTGGGCGAGGACAGGTACACAGAAAATGACAAAGAGGTGTGTGAAGAACTCAACAAAAGGTTCCAGGAGGTCTTTTCAATAGAACAGGGAGAAGTCACGGTGCTAGGAGAAGTGGCAGCAAACCAGGTGACCTTGGAAAGGTTCGAAATTACAAGAGATGAGGTCAAGAAGCACCTATTGGAGCTGGATGTGAGAAAAGCTGTTGGGCCGGATGGAATCTCACCATGGGTATTGAAAGAGTGTGCAGGAGTACTTTGCTTGCCACTCTCCATAGTGTATAGTAGGTCACTGGAAACGGGAGACCTATCAGAAATATGGAAGATTGCTAATGTTGTACCAATATACAAAAAGGGTGACAGACAAGAGGCACTGAACTACAGGCCAGTGTCCTTAACTTGTATACCATGCAATGTGATGGAGAAGATTGTGAGAAAAAACCTAGTAACACATCTGGAGAGAAGAGACTTCGTGACAACCCATCAACATGGGTTCAGGGAGGGTAAATCTTGCCTTACAGGCTTGATAGAATTCTATTATCAGGTAACAAAGATTAAGCAAGATAGAGAAGGACGGGCGGACTGCATTTTTTTGGACTGTCGGAAACCCTTTGACACAGTACCCCATAAAAGGTTGATGCATAAGCTGGAGAAACAGGCAGGAGTAACTGGTACTGGTAGGGCTCTCCAGTGGATAAGAGAGTACCTAAGCAATACGAAGCAGAGAGTTACAGTGAGGGGGTGAGATCTCAGAATGGCGTGAAGTCACCAGTGGGGTCCCACAGGGCACTGTGCTTGGATCTATCCTGTTTTTGATATACGTAAATGATCTCCAAGAGGGTATAGACTCATTCTTCTCAATGTTTGCTGACGACGCCAAAATTATGAGAAGGATTAAGACAGAGGAGGACAGCTTGAGGCTTCAAGAAGACCTGGACAAGCTGCAGGAATGGTTGAACAAATGGCTGTTAGAGTTTAACCCAAGAAAATGTAATGTAATGAAGAGAGGGGTTGGAAGCAGGAGACCAGATACAAAGTATCATTTGGGAGATGAAATACTTCAAGAGTCAGAGAGAGAGAAAGACCTGGGGGTTGATTTCACCTGTCCCCTGAAGCTCATATCAAGAGGACAACATCAGCAGCATTATCCAGATTGGTTAACATAAGAACGGCCTTTAGAAACCTGTGTAAGGAATCTTTTAGAACATTATATACCACATATGTCAGACCAATCCTGGAGTATGCGGCTCCAGCGTGGAGTCCATATCTAGTCAAGCATAAGGCTAAACTGGAAAAGGTTCAAATGTTTGCCACCAGACTAGTACCCGAGCTGAGAGGTATGAGCTACGAGGAGAGACTACGGGAATTAAACCTCACTTCGTTGGAAGACAGAAGAGTTAAGGGGGACATGATCACCAAATTCAAGATTCTCAAGGAAATCGACAGGGTTGAC